>NW_028234405.1:29603479-29605979 GCF_977035675.1 Penaeus japonicus
ATCACGAGAATGACAATATATTTATTGACATCTGCAAGGTCTGCAATGTTCTTCGCATGTTGACCAAATTGTGACCCGAATTATTTTTGCTTTACCGTGGCAGCGGGATTATTGTTTCTCTTCCTTGGTACTATTTATGTCTATTTCTAATTTTAATTTCCGTTTCATTTACTCTTGTCAAATCGGCAAATATAGCAGTTAGCTGGTTGCCCCTTTTTCAATCTCCTTTACTGTTTCGTGCATCTTGAATGCTTATTCAACCTTTTCTTCCATATTCTTTGCTTCCATTTGGGGATTGCTTCCTCTTTTGGCTTCAACCTCTTCTTGGCTTTTCCTTGAGCCCATTTATTCCTCGGAGTTCTCTCTTTATAGCGGTATTTCTACGCAGATTTTCCTTTGTGATAATAATGATGATGGTAATGATGATGATGATAATGATAATGATAAAGATGATGATAATGATAGTGATAATAGTAGTGATAATATTTTGATGATTTGGTAAAAATAAGAATAACAATATTGGAAATAGTAATGTCAATAATGCCGATGATGATGATAAAATGATAATAAGAATGACAATAATTATGATAATGATAAAAGATAAAATAGTTATGATAAGAGTAATAATAATAATAACAATGACAATAATTGTAATGATAATAGTAGTGACAATAATGATAACAATAATAATATTGATAATAATGATTACGATGATGGTACTGATATTCAAAATAGTAATAAGATTACTACTAATAATAATGATTATAATAAAAACAAGGATGAAAATCATTATAAGAATTAAAGTAATAATGAAAACGATACAATATTGCTAATGATGAATAATGATTACGATGATGAAAAAAAAAATGATAATAAGGATGGCAATAATGAAATAACGATGGCGATAAAAATAATGATAATGGTAATCATAGTAAAATAATGATGATGATAATAATAATAATGATAATGATGATGATAACATCAACGCAAACAAAAATAACAATAATGACATATGATATTAGGAATAATACCATTAAATATAATAATTAAATAACAATAACTATACCAATAACAGTAATAAAACTTATATCAATGATAATGGTGATAATGATAATAAAGCAAATAACAATAACACTAATGATAATATTTATCATTATGATCATTGTCATTGTTAAAGCTATTTTTATAATCATCAAAATAATAACAGTAATAACAATAACAATATTAAGGATTACAATACTAAGGTTAATAGTAATGATATTAGTAATAATAATGATAATAATAATTATAGTAAAGATATTGACAGTGAGTGATGTTAGTAATAAGGGTGACAATAATAATAATGATGATGATAATGATTATAATGATAATGATATTAATGATAATAATAATAATAATGACAATGATAATAAACACAATTATGGTAATGATGATGATTATACTGATGGTAATTATGACAAGAATGATAATAACAGTAATAATAATCATTATCATCACTTCAATACTGATGATGAAAATTATATTAGTAATAATAATAAGGATGATGAAAATTAACATTGACAGTGATAGTAAGAATGTTATATTTTTTTACGAAGATGATGATAATAATAATAATAATAACATTACAAATAGGAATAATAGTAATGGTAATAGAAATGATAATAACAATAGTAACAATAATAACATTTATAAGGATAGTGAAAAAAAAGGTTGATAGCAACCATATAAACATGTAAACCCGATTTAAACAATGAAGATAAATTTTCTGAAATATTCCAATATAAAAAAGTGATAATAAGTGCAATTTTAGATACAATGATTATAAAAACAATAAAACCACTGTTACAACTAATACCAGTAAAAATAACAATAGAATAATAATACTAATAACAATAAAAATAAGGAAAATAAAGTTCACATTCTTTTATACAAGGTTCAGTCCATTTATCTGAAAGCAAGTGGCTTCACAGAATAAAAAAATATTAATATTAAACAAGTATTACCAAGGAGTCGAGATTACGTGCACACAGACACGTGCCAGTAATCATTAAAAAACAGACAAACTGTATGCAAAAACATGCCCAACATCCCGCTTTTGCATATTCATCTTCATCCTCCTTTCTCCCCTTTGCAGGCGGTACTACAAGCATCCCTCATCCCTCTGGCACGCGGGCACTACATCCCCTAAAGCCAGTGCCAGTGTCATTGTTCCATCTATCATCTCAGAGCAGTGACACGGCGCAATATATCTCTCCCCGCAGCGCTTCGGTCTCTCTCGCATCTTCATAAACAAAATCAGCAGCGCAGAAACCCCGAACTCATTCGTCTTCTCGGCACTAACTATGTAAATCCTCCTTGTCTCGTCTATCATAGTTACGCGAACGTTTGCAGAATCAACATATCAGTATAAATTCTTACCGTGAAGGTTAATTTGATATCGGCAACTTTTCCGACGAGAGTTACGGACGGACGAAAACCAGGGTACCCCTTCCCCCTGAAC
>NW_028234405.1:29623479-29625979 GCF_977035675.1 Penaeus japonicus
CATACATTTCCCAAGGAAAATTTCTGAGTTAAAAATTTACTGGAATTTTGTAATGTCATTACCATCTCGTGCAGTGATCATTACATGGTCACCGCTCTGGCACTAGCGGGACCCTTCAATACGCGTCAAACATTCTTTATTGCAAAGTCCCGAGCGGTCTAAGTGTACTGGTGAACTCGAACTGGAACCAGACAATCCCAGGGGCTGAAGACGCTGCGCTCCTTTTAAGCGCGTTGCCGCACTAACCGGTAGTGGAAAATAAGTTCATAGACAGTAATAGAAGAGGATATATGGAAAAAAAAGTGTAATTGATATGCAGAAAGGTAAGCGAAGCACCAATCTAAGAATGAATAGACAGATGGATATAAAGTAAAAGGAATAATAACAATGACAATAAAGCAAGACAAAATTACACAAGACTCCAGCAATACAATGAAGAGCGAACAAAGGAAGAACACAACAGTATTTTTTTTCCTTTTGGCGAGCACAGAGAATCTTGAAAAGGGAAATCTACTGAGAAATAATCCACAGAAGAAAAATTGATTTTATGCTCGCGAAACAGGAGACAGGGAGAGAGAGAGAGAGAGAGAGAGAGAGAGAGAGAGAGAGAGAGAGAGAGAGAGAGAGAGAGAGAGAGAGAGAGAGAGAGAGAGAGAAAGAGAGCGAGAGAGAAAGTAGAGACGGGTAGAAATAAATATACACACATTTCTCTCTCTCTCTCTCTCTCTCTCTCTCTCTCTCTCTCTCTCTCTCTCTCTCTCTCTCTCTCTCTCTCTCTCTCTCTCTATATATATATATATATATATATATATATTTTTATATATATATATTTTTGTGTTTGTGTGTGTGTGTGTGTGTGTGTGTGTGTGTGTATGTATATATATATATATATATATATATATATATATATATATATATATGTATATATATATATATGTATGTATATATATATATATATATATATATATATATGTATATATATATATATATTTATATATATATATAGAGAGGGAGAGAGAGAGAGAGAGAGAGAGAGAGAGAGAGAGAGAGAGAGAGAGAGAGAGAGAGAGAGGGAGATACATGTATATATATATATATTATATATATATATTATATATATATATATAATATATATATAATATAAATATAATATATATACATATAAATATATATATATATATATATATATATATATATATATATATATATATATATATATATATATAGACACACACATACACATAGATATACATACATGTGTGTGTGTGACAAAAAAGCAAATAAATTGGCAGACAGGAAGACAGACAAGTAAAGGGACAGACTGACGGATTGATTGATTGATTGAATGTCTAATATAGAGACATACATACTTACAGACAGACAGACATAGAGACAAACGGACAGATAGACAGGCAGACAGACAGACTAACAGAGAGATAGGCAGACAAATAAACAGACGAACGGAAAGACAGGCAGTCAAAGGAAGGACAAACAGACAGACATAAAGACAGATATGCAGATAGACAAACAGAAGGACAGACAGAAGGTAGACGAGGATGACGAGGAAGATGGATAGAAAGTCGAGCCAGCGAGAGCGATAAACGAAAAAAAAGTAAATAAAAGGAAAAAGATATGAAAGGATACTTGAATTACAAGACGACAAAGAGAGGAATCGATAATAACAAAAGAAGAAGAAGAAAAAACACGCGAAACAATCGAAAGCAAATATGTACATCAACCATAAAGGAAAGGACAAAATTCACTCCGCACCTCATCCGCGCCCGGCAAACAGTTGCAAGCCGGCGCAATGGCTTGTCGAAGGAGTCTGTGGCGTGTCAACCCGCATTGTGCGTCCCGCTGCCTCTCCTCATATCGGTGCGCGCCACGATTAGCCACACTGTAAGCTCGTGGAAAATTTCTCGCTGACATGGCATTTTGTTATAACTTACCGCCAGGGGAGAAAAGGGCGCGGGCGGTCAGGCTTCTCTCTCGCTTCTGCCTCCTTCTCCCGCCAGGACTTGTATCCTCCATCCTCCAGCCATTCCTATCCTGTTCTCCCTCGTCACCCTCTTCCGTCACCCCACCCGTTCTAAATCGTATCCCAGTCTCTTCATCCCGTCCGCCTCTCCTTTACGTACATTTATCCCGTTCCCCTCCTTCTCTCCCCTCCCTTCCTCTCACTCCCCCCCCCCTCTTTATTGCCCCCTTTGCTGATGGACCGATAGAAGCAGCGTGGATCCCCATCGTTTGTTGTTCCATTTCTTGTAGTATGATATTTCTCTCTGTCAACGCCCCCTTCTTCCTCTCTCACTTCTGATATGTAATGTGATATGATATAAGATAGATATACATATATTAACGAAATTATGTACACAGAGGCAAAGATAGAAAAAGAAGGAAAGATATAGCGAGAGTGAGGAAGAGAAAGAGCGAGAGAGAAAGAGTTAGTGAGAGAGAGAGAGAGAGAGAGAAGATAATGTACATCTTCGTTTAATTCACG
>NW_028234405.1:29638479-29643479 GCF_977035675.1 Penaeus japonicus
TGTGCCTACCGATATGTTGCAACATCATCGTCAACATACTTATTTTTCAGAGACATGGGAATTTTTCTTTCTTCTATATAGCCTTTGCTATTGACTAAGCGGGCTCGTTGGTATTTTCCTTATAGTGAAACAACGAAAAGCTAATGTGGGAGCAGACGGCATTGCTTTGCGCTTTATTTAGGGCAGTCTACCGGTACTTAATATTCTTCGAATTGTATATTAAGTAAAAAAAAGGGAAACTGTTTGTTTAACATTAAATTATAAAGCAAAAACTTTGCTTGATAGCTCTGGGTTTAATATTCAGTCTCGGTGATTATTATCCACCACTAGCCTTATTATTTGTTTTTGTTTCTTTCATAAGGACAGTATTTAGGCTTGTTGAGCACCTGCAGACCTGTCAAACTTCGAGCGAATCATAAACAAAATTGATCTTTCAAATACATTTTCGCGAGTCAGATACGACTTTGCGAAGCAAACGACTTTATATGGCAGATTTACTTTCCCTTCTCTTTCACCTCCCTTTCTGACATTTATGTGCTGCTGCAATAACAAAGTGATCTGAGCAGCAGACTTTGCTGAGTGAAGAACATTTATGACCTCAGAGGTCAAAGGTTCCTCTAAGACCTGCTCTTAAATCCCTACGCATTTGGGGACAGGTTTTGTTTCTTTTCTGCAACTTCGGTTAGCTAGAGGTAATAACTGGGCTATATTTACACTTCAAGGACTGTTTTTTAATGGTGTTCCTGCCCACTTAGTCGACTACTTTCAATAACAGTTGCCAGATTACTGACCCTTGCTACTGTAGAGGTTGCAGTGTAGTGTCCTCTGCCACACTCGTTGTCGGTGAAATGCTCCTGAAATAATTTCTAAAACTGCTGTAGCCTCTATATTTAGGACGTCTTCCACTGTCTGCTGGAGGATGGGTGTAGGTGTAAGTGAGGTACATACAGAAAGTGAACACGCACACACGCGTGCGAACACACACACACACACACACACACACACACACACACACACACACATATATATATATTTATATATATATATATATATGTATATACATATATATATATATGTATATATATATGTATATACATATATATATATATATATATATATATATATATATATATATATATATATATATATATATATATGTATGTATATACACATACACACACACACGCGCGCGCGCGCGTTTGTGTGTGTGCGTTTTGATCATGTTAATTTGAATATTCTCGGCGAGTGACGGCTACGAATTTTTATTATTAAAAATTCGAACTTCGTGTTAATTATGTTTTCGTGCGAAGCTGTAATTTACTAACACACTTAATGAACTTCTGACACACAAACAAATTCCACTCTTAACTTCCCCTCTCATAAATATACATAGATATCATTATTTTTTCTTTATTTAATAATTCTCTTCCTTCTTTTTACGTGCGTGTATGTGTGAAATTAGGATTATAGTCTCATTCTCTCTCCCTCCCTCTCTTTCTCTCTCTCTCTCTTTCTCTGTTTCTCCATATCTTTCCCCCTTCTCTATGTCGAACACCACACTAATTATTGTGCAAATTTCACACATAACACAGGGCATTCTAATGAACTCTTTGCTAAAGTTGGAAAACAACTTATGAATAAACTATTGGTTCTACATTATAACAAAGCACAGACTGACCAAGGCTTACAACTAATGTTTTCAGACATTATTATAAAACAACACGGAACTAATGCTGTGGTAGCAGACGGTGTTGCTTTGTGCTTTATTAAGGATTGCCTGCTCGTGATTGCATATCATGTAACAATCATTATAAATACCTCTTTGGTCACTGATGCTGTTCCGTCGCCTTGGAAACATAGCATTACAACATCACTGTTCAAGTTTGGAGATAAAGATGTGATTGATTATCGCCCCCTTGTCAGACAACCTGTATTGGTGGTTCCTGAAACAGATAACAGCAAATTAACTCATTGGTATCCTGGAGGCCAATTACTTAGTATCTGAAAACAACATGGATTTAAAAGTATGTTATCCGCTGAAATAATGTTACTACAGATCACTGATGAAATTTATAGCAACTTAGACATAAATTAAGTAAAACCTTTGACAATGTCAACGGTAAAATTATTCTCAACATGTGCCCTTGTTTTACCCGTAATCTAGTTACTATAACCTATTCGGTAAGAATTAATGAGGGTATATTTTCGCAAAAATGAATATCTCTTGGTGTTGCACAAGGCTCTATATGAGGCCCATTTCACAATTTGCATGAATGGTTTCTCAAACATTGCCCATAACTGCCTTCTAGTGCAATGATACAGACATTCTTCAGATAAATCCACATAAAACACAATGTATCTTTATAAGAAGTCGGCAAAACATCAAATCCGAAGACAAATGCAAATATGTGGACCTAATATCCAGAACCTGCCTCCTCATGATATTAGAGGCAATCCTAACTTTACACTAAAAAAAGTGCATTCTTATATGGTCGGTGATCAAACATGAAGCAAATGTATTTCTACTGTATACAAATGCTTATTTCCAGTTATTCGGTAATGTATTTCCATTCATGTAAAACAGTAACCATTATTATTATGGAACAATGTATTTGAAATCGAATATGAATCTCCCTCTCTCTCTTTCTCTCTCTCTCTCTCTCTCTCTCTCTCTTTCTCTCTATCTCTCTATCTCTCTATCTCTTTTTCTCCCCCACCGTCCCTCTCTCCCTCTCCCTCTCCCCGCCTCCCCCTTCTCTACTTCTCTCATTCTCCATTTCTTTTCTCTCTCCCTCTCTCTATCTATATATCTCACTCTGTTTGTGTGTGTGTTTGTCTCTTCATTCGCTCTCGGGCACTTTTCCTTTTTATTGGATCCTCCATTTTTCACCCTCCTTTCCTCACAGTTCCTCCCTATTTTCCGACCCCTCACAGACCCTCATGTAAGAGTTCATTTTTATTGTTTTTTTCAACCCTCCGTTTTTTTCTACCTTCTTTATCTCTTTCGCTCTTTGTGTTTTTCTTCTTTTTGAACTTCTTTGTTTTCCCTTCCCTTTCCTCCCTTTCTCTCATCTGCTAATCTTTCCGAGATATTTTTTGTCCTCGCGTCCTCTTTTTATCTCTTTACATTCGATCTTTAACCATTCTTATATCAGTTTCTATCTCCTGAATCCTATTTTCTTCCTATCATCTTCGTCTCTGTTTCTGTCTCCTATTCAAGAGACCTCATATGCTCCTTCTCCGCTTACGTTACTTCTTTGCATCCCATTTTCCCCATCTCCTTTCCTTCCTTTTCCTTTTTTTTTCTTGACATTTATTTGACTTTCCATTTGCTTCCTGTTCTTTCACTGCTTTCACTCATCTCCTCTCTATTTCTTGTTTCTTCACTCCATCTCTCTCTCTTTCCTTTCGCCTCTCTTCTCTTTTGCTTCGCCTCTCTTCCTTCTCCCCTTTCCAGCTTTCGAGCTACTTCTCTTTTCCTCCGTCCTCTCTCCCCTCTCCTTCCTTCGCCTCTTTCGCTCCTTCCGTCTTTCCTCCCTACCCCGTTTATTTGACCCCCGCCTAAGCCCAGGGATCAAGGCACTGGACCCAGCCATTGAATTAGGATCAACGGTAGTCTTAATTAAGCTCGCCGTGTTTCATATTTCATCGTTATTTCTTGAAGATATTCTTTGGGCTTGTCTGAACGCGCGGAAGGAGGTGGAGATTGGAGGGAGAAGGAGGAGGAAGAGGTGGAATTGGTTGTGAAAGGAGAGAAGGGAAAGCTGGCATGGTTGTGGAGGAGGAGGAAGAGGAAAAAAGGTTGGTTGGGGAAAGGAAGAAAGAGGAGGTGAAACCAGGTATGGAATGGTAGGAGGAATGTGTGGTGGATGAAATAGGTGGTGGAAGAGAATAGGGAGGATGTGATGGTGTTAATAGAGGAGAACGTAGGACAAGAGGTCGCTACAGGTAGTGGATGGGGGTAGGGAGGATGAAAGAGGAGGAGGAAGAGAATGATAATAATAGGCAGGAGGGGGAGGAGTAGCCGGAGGAAAATTTAGACAGGGAAGAGGAGGACCAACAGTAGGATTGGAATGACGAGGAGGGGAGGAGAAGGAGAGGGGAGGTGAAATCCTTGAGCATCCCTTTGCCTTCATCCTTCAGTGTGTTTCCCTGGAATTTATAGTGTGAGTATTTGATGCTGTTGATTCGGAAATGGGGTTTAATAATGTTTTCCTTATAGTGAGATCTTTTCCCTATAGCTGATATTGTCCTCTTGGATGCGAGTAACGTAAGCTTGCCGACGGTAAAGAATCATATTACGGGCCCGGGTGACGGGGCGTGAACGCGCCGACGCGGGTAAATATTTGTGTTATATCTGTCTGATTTTTTTTTTCTTTCACATTCTTTGTTTTACATTTATACTAAGATTAATAATTATTTTTAGTGACAGATCATAGAAATTGTCATTACCATTAGCATAATGCCGTAACATAGGCTTAGTTTAAAATCCCATACATAGATGGCAACACTTTCATCTGGCACCATCAGAAAAAAAAAAAATGAATGGCACCCATACGCAGTCTCTAACAAGCAGTAAATTTAGAAAGCAGAAAAATGCCGACCTATGGCTCTAAAATACTGGCGGTGTAAGATGTGGAGGCTGAATGAGAAGTCACATTGCAGCGGCTGCAATGTGACCGTGTGCCATGATGGCTGGTTTGTGTTTGTGCTGTGGCACTCTCAGCCTGAGGCACAGGTCGCCTTCCTCGTCTGTTGGGGTGGCCAGTTCTTTCGCATTTATTACGAAAGTAAAATAATAATAATTGTTACTGTCAGGTGCGCCGCCAGGTTCCTTTGTGATACAAACTCGGAAATTGATGCCCCGTATCCAAGGGGTTAACAATAGTACAGTGAGCTTTCGTGAGTTGTCTGTTATTGGAAAAAAAGTTTGAAGGACTTTCAAAACGAAATACCTAATTCGTCTCTCTCTCTCTCTCTCTCTCTCTCTCTCTCTCTCT
>NW_028234405.1:29653479-29655979 GCF_977035675.1 Penaeus japonicus
AGTTACTTATCATTTCCTGGTGGAGCCATGTTTCACTAACACAGAGTATGTCTACATTTCTCTCCTTTACTAACAATACAATTTCTTCAAGGTGACCGAGGAGAGATTATGCGTTAATATGTTCTATTTTTAAGATGTTCTGCGACCTGATCACTGGCCGTGCTGACGGTTTTGCGCGGTCAAACATTCTGATCGTTTTTGTACTTGTTTCTGTTTAAGAACACTTTGCCATTGTCTGGGAACGCATCTGAGTTTATAAATAGTTCGGGCTTTATGTCTTTGCCCCTAACTGTTACTGTGAAACTTGTATAGTATCTATGTGTCATTTTTGTCATGTGAGCTTTTACACTGGATATATTTTCATTTTTTTCTGAAAGATGTTCTTCTATATCTTCTTCATTTGTGTCGGGGTGGCAACTGGTGATATACAGATAGATTGTATCGGGACGATCGGCTCCCTTCAACGGTCTGGGTGTGTGGCGTTCCTCTCTTTCTTTTCTTTTCTGTTTTCTTGAAAGCGCAGTGGTATAACCCTCTTCATCGGCATTTTGGCAGAATTCTGTCTGCTTACTAATCTCCTGTGTAGTTTTGTGATCTCTGCATAATTATTGATGACCGCTGATGGCACTACTGGAGCAGGGGGCGGGGGGGGCAGTAGATAGGGCAGAGGCACCTTGCATCTGCTGCTGAGCTGTCTTTCCAGTGGCGGTTGTGATCGTTTTTTTTTTTTTTCGTTTTTTTCTTTTTTTTTCCTAGAGCTTCGTTTAGGTGTAACCTGTGTTGAAGCTTCAACGCTGGCATTGTCTACCTTGTTGGTTTTTGGTTTTCCTGTGGGCGAGCGCTTGGGTGACGCAGGTTTAGGAGAAGCCGGTGTAGTTGTGGGGGCGGAGGACTCCTGGCTGGGTGCACTGGCGAAGGGGCGCGAGGATGGCTCAGCGTAGTTGGAGGCTGCTGAGTCGGCAAGGGCGCGGGGCAGCTGGCTGGCCGCGGGCGGGGAGTGAGGGGAGGGCAACGGGAGGGGAGGATTGCGGGTCATGGGCACAGGCGTGGAGGGCGTGGAGGGCGTGGAGGTAGGGGTGTTTGCCTTACTTGGGGTGGAGGTAGAGGGCGTTATGATAGGGGGAGGAGATGCAAAGGGGAAGGTTTGGTAGGTGCTTTGATCGGGGGTGGGGGATGGCGGATCGGATGGGATTTGTTGTCGGGGGATTGGTTGAGGGGTGAGGGATGCATCCTCGGCGAGTTCACGCCGGTGATGACACATTGCACCTTGCCCCATAATTATCTTGATGGCCAACTGCTGTTCTGAGAACATTCCGATCAGCAGGTCTATTTTGTTTTCCATCATATTATGATCTGTGTGAGATGGCTCATGATGGGTCTGTGTTCCTTGGTCTTTACACTATGAAAGAATTTCACAAAAGAAGTGGAAATACCTGATTTTTTAGGAGGTGGCGACAAGTCTGTGGGGGGCTGTCCGAGTGTCCGTTGTTGTTGTTGCAAATGTTATGTTTTCATTTTGAGGCACTGATCAATCATAGTATTTAAGATGATGTTTGTCATCCTTTTAAACTCCCGAGTCGTGTTCCTGGGTTTTCTATCGTCGGACAGACTGATAATAATGTCATGGGCTTGTTCAATTTCATCCGGTCGATATAGTTTCCTTATCTGTTCACAGATGACCAACCTTGCCCATGACCTTTTTGTTGCAATAAAGCACAGAATTGTGTTTAGCACTATTATGACACTGCCGGTTTGATGCACTGCTTTTCTGTTTACATCTTCATAAAGAATTTTGCTTTTAATGTTTTCAAGGTTGACACTGTTAGGGTTGCTTTGGGTGCTAGGGTGCCCCTTACCCTGGGCCGGGGAGCAGCCTTGGCCCTGGCTGCCGTGGGGGTGCCCATTCTCCTGGGCGAGGAGGTAGCTTTGACCCATGCTGCCTGGGGGCCCATTTCTTAGGGCTGAGGTCCCGGTACCCTGGGAAGGGGGCACATTACCCTGGGCAAAGGGTCCCCTTTCACTCTGGGGATAAGAGCTCGTGCAAGCTGCCCGAGGAAGCACCAGGGAGGCCCCCTGGTTGGCCCCCTCAAACCCGGGGGGAGGGGTCAGAGTTCCCTCTGATACTGCGGGACCATGAGAAGGCATGGTTTGCTGAGTTGTAATGCTGCGGCGCAGAGGAGGCAAAAACACGTCCGATCACCACGGCGGCTAGACTCAGAGTAGATGAGTTGACGTTAGGTCAGCGATATTAACACACACACACACACACACACACACACACACACACACACACACACACACACACACATATATATATATATATATATATATATATATATATATATATGTATATATACATATATATGTATATATGTATATACATATATATACATATATATGTATATATATATATATGTATATATATATATATATATTATATGTATATATATATAAATATATATATATGTGTATATATACATATATATGTATATATATATAC
>NW_028234405.1:29678479-29680979 GCF_977035675.1 Penaeus japonicus
ACCAACCCCATTCCACCTCTCCCTCCTCCACCACCCTCCCATCCCCATTCCACCTCTCCCTCCTCCACCACCCTCCCGACCCCATTCCACCTCTCCCTCCTCCACCACCCTCCCAACCCCATTCCACCTCTCCCTCCTCCACCACCCTCCCATCCTCATTCCACCTCTCCCTCCTCCACCACCCTCCCATCCTCATTCCACCTCTCCCTCCTCCACCACCCTCCAAACCCCATTCCACCTCTCCCTCCTCCACCACCCTCCCATCCCCATTCCACCTCTCCCTCCTCCACCACCCTCCCATCCCCATTCCACCTCTCCCTCCTCCACCACCCTCCCATCCCCATTCCACCTCTCCCTCCTCCACCACCCTCCCGACCCCATTCCACCTCTCCCTCCTCCACCACCCTCCCAACCCCATTCCACCTCTCCCTCCTCCACCACCCTCCCATCCTCATTCCACCTCTCCCTCCTCCCCCACCCTCCCATCCCCATTCCACCTCTCCCTCCTCCACCACCCTCCCGACCCCATTCCACCTCTCCCTCCTCCACCACCCTCCCATCCCCATTCCACCTCTCCCTCCTCCACCACCCTCCCAACCCCATTCCACCTCTCCCTCCTCCACCACCCTCCCGACCCCATTCCACCTCTCCCTCCTCCACCACCCTCCCGACCCCATTCCACCTCTCCCTCCTCCACCACCCTCCCATCCTCATTCCACCTCTCCCTCCTCCACCACCCTCCCGACCCCATTCCACCTCTCCCTCCTCCACCACCCTCCCGACCCCATTCCACCTCTCCCTCCTCCACCACCCTCCCAACCCCATTCCACATCTCCTTTCTCCACCACCCTCCCAACCCCATTCCACCTCTCCCTCCTCCACCACCCTCCCGACCCCATTCCACCTCTCCCTCCTCCACCACCCTCCCAACCCCATTCCACATCTCCTTTCTCCACCACCCTCCCATCCCCATTCCACCTCTCCCTCCTCCACCACCCTCCCGACCCCATTCCACCTCTCCCTCCTCCACCACCCTCCCGACCCCATTCCACCTCTCCCTCCTCCACCACCCTCCAAACCCCATTCCACCTCTCCCTCCTCCACCACCCTCCCAACCCCATTCCACCTCTCCCTCCTCCACCACCCCCCCACCCCCCTCCCGACCCCATTCCACCTCTCCCTCCTCCACCACCCTCCCAAACCCCATTCCACCTCTCCCTCCTCCCACCTCCCATCCCATTCCACCTCTCCTCCTCCACCACCTCCATCCTCATTCACCTCTCCCTCCTCCGACGCCCTCCCAGCCCCACTCCACCTCTCCCTCCTCCACCACCCTCCCATCCCCATTCCACCTCTCCTTTCTCCACCATCCTCCCGACCCCATTCCACCTCTCCCTCCTCCACCCACCCTCCACCCTCCCAACCCCATTCCACCTCTCCCTCCTCCCCCACCCTCCCAACCCCATTCCACCTCTCCCTCCTCCACCACCCTCCCATCCCCATTCCACCTCCCCCTCCTCTCCCTCCACCCTCCCGACCCCATTCCACCTCTCCCTCCTCCACCACCCTCCCATCTCCCACCTCTCCCTCCTCCACCAATCCTCCCGACCCCCTTCCACCTCTCCCTCCTCCACCACCCTCCCAACCCCAATCCACCTCTCCCTCCTCCACCACCCTCCCATCCCCATTCCACCTCTCCCTCTTCCACCACCCTCCAAACCCCACTCCACCTCTCCCTCCTCCACCACCCTCCCATTCCCATTCCACCTTTCCCTTCTCCACCACCCTCCCATTCCCATTCCACCTCTCCCTCCTCCACCACCCTCCAAACCCCATTCCACCTCTCCCTCCTCCACCACCCTCCAAACCCCACTCCACCTCTCCCTCCTCCACCACCCTCCCGACCCCATTCCACCTCTCCCTCCTCCACCACCCTCGCACCCCCACTCCTCATACCCCACCTCACCTACATTCATCGTTTCCACCACTCCCTCTACCCCTCTCCTTAACCTCTTACCCCCACCCCCTTTCCCCACGAAATTCGAAGTCCACGAGGAAGAAACTTGAAACAGAGGATAAACAGTGAATTCGTTTCCCGCTGCCTGCTGTTTCGGGGATGAGGAGAGAGAGAGGAAGAGGCGGTGGAGGGGAGGGGGGGGGAGAGGAGTTCAAGTGGCATTGGTTGTTTGTCTGGGAAAAATATTGATAAGAACAGAATTGACCGAAAAAGTCATAACTATGATAAGAAGAATGGGAGAGAAGTTTTGGAGGACGGCAATAAAATGAAAATAATGACCATCATAGTGATAGAAATAGTAATAATTGCAAAACAGCAATAGTAACTATTGCAATAATGAGGAGGAGGATGATACTGCTACTACTACTATTACTACTAGTAATGATAATGAATATATTGATGATGATTATAACAATGATCATCCCCATAATGATGATTATGGTGGTGATGATATTATCATTATCATTACTATTATTATTATTA
>NW_028234405.1:29685979-29688479 GCF_977035675.1 Penaeus japonicus
AGAGAGAGAGAGAGAGAGAGCGAGAGAGAGAGAGAGAGAGAGAGAGAGAGAGGAAAGAGAGAGAGAGAGAGAACGAGATACAGTGAGAGAGAGAGGGGAAAGAGAGAGAGAGAGAGAACGAGATACAGTGAGAGAGAGAGGGGAGAGAGAGAGAGAGAGAGAAAGAGATGGGGAGAGAGAGAGGGGGGGAAGAGAGAGAGAGAGAACGAGATACAGTGAGAGAGAGAGGGGAAAGAGAGAGAGAGAGAGAACGAGATACAGTGAGAGAGAGAGGGGAAAGAGAGAGAGAGAGAGAACGAGATACAGTGAGAGAGAGAGGGGAAAGAGAGAGAGAGAGAGAACGAGATACAGTGAGAGAGAGAGGGGAAAGAGAGAGAGAGAGAGAACGAGATACAGGGGGAGGGAGGGGGAAAAGAAATAGAGGGAGAGAGAGAAAGAGATACAGAGAGAGAGAGGGGAAAGAGAGAGAGAGAGAGAACGAGATACAGAGAGAGAGAGAGGGGAAAGAGAGAGAGAGAGAGAACGAGATACAGTGAGAGGGAGAGGGGAAAGAGAGAGAGAGAGAGAACGAGATACAGTGAGAGAGAGAGGGGAAAGAGAGAGAGAGAGAGAACGAGATACAGTGAGAGAGAGGAGGGGAAGAGAGAGAGAGAGAGATCGAGTACAGTGAGGAGGGAGAGGGGAAAGAGAGAGACGAGAGAGAGAACGAGATATCATGGAGAGTGAGAGGAAAGGAGAGAGGAGAGAGGAACGAGTTACAGTGCGAGAGGAGAGAGAGAGAGAGAGAGAGAACGAGATACAGTGAGAGAGAGAGAGGAAAGAGAGAGAGAGAGAGAACGAGATACAGTGAGAGAGAGAGAGGAAAGAGAGAGAGAGAGGAAAGAGAGAGAGAGAGAGAACGAGATACAGTGAGAGAGAGAGAGGAAAGAGAGAGAGAGAGAGAACGAGATACAGTGAGAGAGAGAGAGGAAAGAGAGAGAGAGAGAGAACGAGATACAGTGAGAGAGAGAGAGAGAGAGAGAGAGAGGAAAGCGAAGAAGAGGGGAAAAGAGAAGGAGAGGGAGAGGAGAGAAGAGCGAGAGAGAGGGAGAGAGAGAGAGAGAGGAGCCGAGAACGAGATACAGTGAGAGAGAGAGGGGAAAGAGAGAGAGAGAGAGAACGAGATACAGTGAGAGGGAGAGGGGAAAGAGAGAGAGAGAGAGAACGAGATACAGTGAGAGAGAGAGAGGAAAGAGAGAGAGAGAGAGAACGAGATACAGTGAGAGAGAGAGAGGAAAGAGAGAGAGAGAGAGAACGAGATACAGTGAGAGAGAGAGAGGAAAGAGAGAGAGAGAGAGAACGAGATACAGTGAGAGAGAGAGAGGAAAGAGAGAGAGAGAGAGAACGAGATACAGTGAGAGAGAGAGAGGAAAGAGAGAGAGAGAGAACGAGATACAGTGAGAGGAGTGAGAAAGATTGAGAGAGAGAGAACGAGATACAGTATCGAGAGAGAGAGGAAAGAGTGAGTCAGAGAGAGAGGAGAACGAGATACAGTGAGAGAGAGAGAGGAAAGAGAGAGAGAGAGAGAACGAGATACAGTGAGAGAGAGAGAGGAAAGAGAGAGAGAGAGAGAACGAGATACAGTGAGAGAGAGAGAGGAAAGAGAGAGAGAGAGAGAACGAGATACAGTGAGTGAAAACTGTAAATCAGGTTACTTTCAAATCTCGGGTCCGGGTGTAGAGAAGCCTCTTGCGTCTCAGTTCATTTGATTTGCATCCGTGCCGTGTGTGTATCCGCCCGTTGACTTATAGCAATGTGTGTGTGGTTGTGTACGTGTGTGTGTGTGTGTGTGTGCTTCTATGGGTTCGCTTGCTTTCCCTTCCTCTTTCCCTTCAACCTCTCTTCCTCGTATACCTCCCTCCTTTCCCCCACAATCCCCCTCCCTCTCGCTTCAACCTTTCGACTCTTGACCCCTTCAACCCCACCCTCCCCTCTTCCTTCTCCCCTCTTCCCCCTGAATCCCATCCCCATCTACCCTCTTCCTTCAGCCTCCGTGGCCCCTCGTCTCCCCCTTTTCCCAGCGACCGCCAGCCACAATGCACCTCTGCGGTCATGCGTGCAAGCAACTTCGGCGGCGAGCAAATAAGATCTGGCTTGGCAATCGACGCGGTATTCCCCCGGCAGAATTGCATTTGTCACGGCCTTCTGCAACGTGACACGAACGCTGAGGGAGGAGAGCGGTGTGAGTGTGTGTGTGGTTTTCGGGGATAGAGGGTGAGTGTGTGTACGCGGGTGAAGAGGCTTATCTTGCTCCTTTCCTTCTGACTTTTAACTCATCCCGTTTTCGTCTCTACCCTCTTCTCTCTTCTACACCCCCCTTAGGCTCCAATCCCTTCCCTTATCTGTTCTATCCCCTATCCTATACCTTCCCCCTCTCTTAGGGAGAGGACGTTTTATGTGTGTATTTCAGCGTGAGTGTATGTGTGCGTATGAGAGAGAAACAAAGGAGCGAGGGTTGGAA
>NW_028234405.1:29720979-29725979 GCF_977035675.1 Penaeus japonicus
AAAATATATATATATATTATATATATACATATAAATCTAACATATATAAAATAAATATATATAAATATATAAAATATATATATATAAACATATATATATAAGATATATATAACTGTAAATCATAAATATATAAATATAAATATAGTATATATATACCTATATATATATAAAAATAAATATATATATATATATATATATATATATATATAAATAAATACAAAATATATATACACAATAAAATATAAAATAACTATATATATAAAAATAAATATATATATAATACCTATATATATATGAATACTATATAAGAATATATATATATAATAAATATATAAAATATAAACATATCTATAAATATATTTTAAAAATATAAAAAATCACACTATATAAATTATATATATAATATACATATTTGGAGTGTGTGTGTGTGAGTGTGTGTGATGTGTGATGTGAATATAGATATATATATAATATATATAAGTATATATATATAAAAATATCAAAAATAATATGTATAAATAATATATATATATAAATATATATAAAAATAAATATACATATATTAATAAATATATATATATAATAAAAAATTATATATCCATATAAATATAATATAATATAATATATCAATATATATTATATAACAATGATTATATATATCCAGTATTGTGTGTTGAATAGAGTGTAGTGATTTAACCTATATATATATTATATAACAAAATATTAACTAAAAATAAAACTAAAAAATATAAACAAATAACAAAATAAGGAAAAATAAATAAAAAATAAATAATAAAAAAAAATATATGTACAATATGAGATTGAGAGAGTGTGATATGATTACAAATATAACTCATAAACAATATAACTAAACAAAATATCAAAAAATAACAAAGCAAATCATAACAATATATAACTAAAATATAACAACATATATCTTATAACTATATAAAACACAATAAAAATCAAAATATCAATCAAACAAATATCAAAATAAAAATATATAAACAAAAAAATATATATATGTAAAAGGATAATAAATAAAATAAATAAATATATATATCTCAATATACCTATATATAAGTACAGATAAACCTCTACAATTCACAAACCATATTAAACAACAAGGAAGAAGAGTTTAGCAAGTCCGACCACACACACACACACACACACCTATAACTATATATCAAAATATAAAAATATAAATATAAATCAATATATATATCTCAAACATATAATATAAGTGTATGTATTGTTTGTGTGTGTGAGAGTTTGTATGGTTTGAGTGGGTGTGTGTGTGTGTGTATGTGTGTGCGTGTGTGGTTATATATGTGTGCGTGTATTAATATTATTTTTTTTTTTTTTTATATATATGTGTGTGTTTATATGAGAAAGAGTGTGTGTGCACACACGGGAACCACACACAGAGGCGCACACATATCCGAAGCTGATGTAAAAAAAAATGTTCATACGGAAGAGGAAAAACGCATCTGCTTTGGGCGAGCGCAGGTGACCTATGGATAAAGCGCTTAATTGCTCTTCGCCGAGTTCAAAGGACAAGTCACTTTGAAAAGAACACAAAGCGTTGTCAGAACACATGTTGCATTCCTTATATTTTTTCACTAAATGTATGTGTATTTTTAACTTAATCTAACGTGTTTATCGTATACTGATATACCATCACAAATATATAAAGCATATAAGTATATTGTAGATTTGTTTCTGCGAGGAAAAAATTCTATCTAACCTTTATGAGGATCATGGTTACGCGGTGACACGATGGCAACAGTGATATGAGTATCAAATACATTGATGATCATAGCCATAATGGCAAAGTAAATAGATAGATGAATTAATATAGGACTTTGAAAAATATGTTAATTCAACGGTTGTGTGTCCTCCTGTCCAGTAGTAATATTGATGATTCCAATGACCATTGCACTTCTAATACAAACACTGACGCTAATAATGAATATAATGGTTATAAAGATAATGAAGACAATAACACCAACAATACTGACGATAATAGCCATATGAATGATAGTAATAGGGGCAAGCACACCAACCAAATGTTAAGCCAGACAGCAACAATAACAATCCTTTCCAGAACCAAACCACGAGGGATCAACCGAGTCCACTCGGCGCTGAGGATTCCCCCTCCCCACCCCTACCCCAAGGAGTGTGTGTGTGGGCGGGGGGCGGGGGGCTTGTTCTCCCCACTCTAGTTTGCAACTCCCCATTATCCCCCCACCCCCTCATACCTCTCCCCACCACCCCATTCCAACACACACCCTACCCCCTCCCGGTCACCTTGCTCCCACTCCCTCCCTCCCCCAGCCCTACTGCTCACTTGCCTGCGGCCAAGGAAGCGGTCAACGGAAGTGCGAAGGTTCAGTCGTAGTCGCCTTTCTTCCCCTCTCCCCCTCTCTCCCCCTCCCCCTCCCCCTCCCTCTCTATCCTCCTTACGCTGTGTGGGTTGGTCGCGACCAGGTACGCAGATATGTGTCTCTCTTCGCAGAGCTTCGGGCTAGAGGCTCCGGGCTAGAGGCTTCGGGCTAGGGGTTTCAGCAGGGTCAGCGGAAAAGTTCCCTCAGTATGGCTAAGGACTCGGGGCTAGCGGTCAAGTGCAACAGGCTACTGATGATAAAATAAAAGATAAGGGTAACATCCTAGGGACTACGTAGTAAGGGCTATCACGGAAATCTAGAAACCAGGGGCTAGATTTGCGCACAGCGGCTAGGCATAGACTACGGGCTATGAGTTACCTATCAAAAAGCTCGAGCCTCTTTCGAGGTCATTGCCTCCGTTCACCTACTCAAACAACGTGACGTATGATATAGCCTCCATAGGTCGATGATTCTTAACGATGATTTTTTCTTTTGTTTGTCTGTAGTTCTACTTGTACATTTGGCCGTCATTTCTAAAAAAAAGAAAGGAAAGTAAGAAAAGAAAGAAAGAAAAAAAATACAAATATATATGTACACACACACACACACACACACACACACACACACACACACACACACATATATATATATATATAATTATAAAATATATATATATATATATATATATATATCTATATATATATAAAAATATATATACATATATATATATATATCCTATATATATATATATATACATATATATATATATATATATAAATTATATAAATAAGCATAAAATATATATATATAAATTTAAATATATATTTATATATATATATAATAAATATAAAATATGTACGTATGTATATTTGTATGCATGGTGGTAATATGTGCGTGTGTTGTGATGGGGGAGTTCCTGTTTATGATTGGACTCATGTCTGGGTCTGGGTCTGGGTCTGGGTCTGCCTGCGTGTTCCCGTACCTATACCTATTTCTGCTTCATTGCAGCACATCAGAGAAAACTGAGCCAGGGCAACCAGACTGAACCGATCGAAAACATTCTCCGCAACGATGCAATCAAAGCGTTGCAATTCACGGGCCGTTCGTAAGACACCTCTACCACACAACACCACAATAAGCAAACTCACAACTCCTTAAACACACTTAACCCCAAACTTCGCCAACCGTTTGTCAACTGATTGTATATAACGACAATAAAAGAGACTTCGATTAATTACAATCCTTCATGAAACGAGATTTAAAATGTTTAAAACAAACCAGTCATATCAGAAAAAATCAACACGTTCGAAGAACAAAACGTCAGAGGATTTATTTTAATAATGTTAATTATAATAATGATAATAATAATGATGATAATAAGAATAATAATAATGATGATAATAAGAATAATAATGATAGTAATAACAATAAAAATGATAAAGATAAAGATGATGAGAATAACAATTACAATATAATGATAATGATAATGATTCTATTATGAGTAATAATAATAATAACAATAATAATAATGATAATGTAAATGCTTATAATAACAATAACAGTAATAATAACGATCAGATGAAGGACGTGAAGATGAGCAGTATTATCACCAATAAACACAAGAAAAAGCTTAAGGTTTGCTAACAATCTTAAAATGTGACTTCCTTTCTTGTGTCCAGCAATGTCCAAAGGCGCGAAAGCAGCCCAACTAACGGAAGCTCAAACAGCCTGTGGCAATAGAAAACAGAGAGAATAACAAGGAAACAAAGAAAACAAACAAACGCAGGCTACCGTTCACGTCTGACTGCCTAGTTACGAAAAGCAGGTCAGAATGTAGCATTCCCCTCCTCCCTCCCAGCCCGTCCCCCCTCTACCCAACCCCTCCCTACCCTACACCTCCCTGGTGATTACGTTCGGCCAATCCTCCACCTGTGACGTCATTCGTTATTAGGGAATTTTAGGGGGATTTCCGTTTCCATGGTTTCCGTATGTTGTTGTCAGCCTGCATTGATTCTAGGACATGTTTTCTAGCGTGTGGATTTGATTCTGCTGATCCTTTTGGTGATATAGATATAGATCTAAATATCTTACAGATAATGTTGATGCGAATGGTAGTCAGAGAAATAATGATAAAACAGGTAATACATACGAAATCAAGCTCTTCATGCACCTTTACACATCAAAAGGACATGGGATAAATATGACACACACGCGATTTTTTTTTTTTTTTCAAAAGCTGTTTGTTAATTTACATAAAATGAAACCGCAATAAGTCAGTGCTTCCGCGTTGCAGTGACGTAGTTATATATAGAGAAGAAAGAACAAGGAATTCAAAGAGAGGGAAGAGGGGAGTAATACAGTAGAAGTGTGGGTTAAAAAGAAAAAAAAGAAAAGAAAAAAGGAGAAGGGAGAGATATGGAGTCTGACTGAAACAAAGACAACGGAACAGGTGGTTATATATAAATAACAGTCATGCTAGAAAAAATAAAACAAAACAAAAGAGGAATGAAAGAAGAATCAGAAAAAGAAAAAGAAAAATAAGAATGAAATGCATTTTAATGAAAGAACAGAAAACTAGCAACATGAGTTCTGGAATTAAAAACATAAGGAAAA
>NW_028234405.1:29820979-29828479 GCF_977035675.1 Penaeus japonicus
CTCACTTCACGTCAGAACATCTACCACCAGTAACACCACCGCCGCCACCACCATCACAACGGGGCATCTACCACCCCCACTGCCATCCTCACAACGAGCCATTTACCACCACCGCTACCAACACTACAGCTTTCCCTCCGGACCTGCAATCAAGGGAGGCACAGACACCCGAAACCGAAGCTCTGAAGGCACGCGGTCTCGGCCGACGGACGCCAGAGAAGAGGGCGAACGTGTGCGTGAATTATTTAGCCTTTGTCCTGCCTGGCCTCGCCCGCCTGAATGAGGGAGAGAGATAGATGTGGGGAGGGGATGAAGGGGGAGGAAGGAGAGGAACAGGGAAAGGGAGAGGATGGAGGCGGTGGATAAGAGGGAGAGGGAGAGATAGATAGATAGAAGCTTGGAGAGAGAGAGCCAATGGGAAAGAGATGCCGAGATGTAGTTTTCCTTCTTTTCTCTCTCTCCCTTCCTTCCGCCTTCCTTCCTTCTCTCCATCAATCTATTCATCTATTCATTCATTCACCCATCTATCCATCTATCTACTTATCTGCCTATCTATCTACCCATCGTCCAACCATCCATCCATTCATTCATCTATTCACTCATTCATCCATCCATTCATTCATCTATTCACTCATTCATCCAAACATCTATCCATTCATCCCCTTCTCTTTCTCACTGACTCTCAGCCATCGCGGGGAACAGGAAATATACTATACTAGAGAGGATGGATGCAATAATCGTATATTAACGAAGACACATACAGTTACAATCTATTATTTTTTTGAAAGATAATATATATATATACATATATATATATATATATATATATATATATATATATATATATATATACATACGTATATATATATATATATTATATATATATATATATATAAATATATATATATATATATTAACGCATTCAACATTTAGATCAAATATCCACATTCAGAGTATACAATCTAACTCCAGAATGGAAACGATGTTCTACTGTAAGTATGTATGAGCACATGCAGAATTTCTTGATATATGTCGTATAAGAATACATTTCTCATTTTCTAGCCACGAGATACAGTTATATAATGCATTAGTAATTTTATTTTAAGCTATGGAAGAACATATGTTGAATATTGTAAAATCCTAGTAATGGCAAAGATGTGGGAATGAAATATACTTTGTGTGTGTGTGCGTGTGCGTGCGTGCGTGCGTGCGTGCGTGTGTGTGTGTGTGTGTCTCCATATATATACATGTATATGGGTGGTGAGTGTGCGTGGCCTTGTTTACACAGAAACCGCAATACCAATCGAATATATATAAATTTTTATTTCTGTTTTGTAACGTGACTCTGCAAAGTCTGGATCTTCGCTCTTTCCTTCTAGAATAATTTTCCGTAATACCTATGAGCTTATCTCAACCAATGAAATTCTCTGTAGATGAGACTAAGTACGACTCCTAAAGGCAAAACTTTCTTAATCTCCAGAAAGACCGAAAGAATAAGAAAAAAGTTAGAAGTTGTGATGGCAGTCAGTGTCAGGATTGAGCATACTTTATAGCCAGTAAAACGTTTCCTTGTGGTTGTGATAGTAGTAGTAGTACCGTCAGCAGTGGGCGTAGTTGTTAAAGCAATCGAAATATTAGCAGAAGAAACATTTACAACAGTAATAGAATTTGTAGCAGTAGCCGTTAATGTTGCTTTAGCTGTAACAATTGTACTACCAAGGGGTAGTACAATGGCTATGGTACTACCTCTTGGTGCTACTAGAAAAAGTAACCGTCGTCAGAAGCGACCATAACAAGCTAGCGTAATAGAAGCTGCACAAGTAATAGTGGTTTCCGGTGTTGTAAGAAGGGTACTAGTCGAAGAAACAGAAAGTGTTGTTAATAGTGACATTACTATTATTGCTTGGAGGAGTTGTCACATAAGCTTATGTAGTAAAATGACGTAATAGTTATAGTGGCAAAAGCAGTGACATCACTGATCATTGTGGTGATTATTGCTATTACTTGCAGTAGTATAAGTGGTAATAGTTGTTATTATTGTTTCTTGTTGTTATGGTCATTATTATCATCATCACAATCACCATCCATATCTATTAGCATTACTACCATTATCATTATTATTATCATTACTATTTTAATCATTATTGTTATTTTCATTATTATGTTTACAATTATCCTTTCCATTACTATTATTATTAGTATTTTCATTACACTTCCATTTTACTATCATAATTAATGTTATTATCATTAACATCAATATCATAAATATTATCAAGAATATCATCACTTTTTCTTCCATATTATTGTCATTATCGCTGTTATCATGATTATCAGGGTCAGTATCATGGTCATTACCATTGCCATTATTATCACTATTATCGTTATTATCATTATTATCATTATCATTAGAATCATTAGTAACAGCATCTTTATTATCATTATTATTATTATCATTGTTATTGTTGCCATGATTATCATTATCAGCATTAACATTACTATCATTATAGCCATTCTTATCTTTTTTTCATCATTAATTTCATTCTTATTATTATCATCAATATTATTGCTATCATCATTATTTTTAACAGTAGTAGTATCATTATTACTATAACTATAATTTATGTTATTATTATTACGATATTATAATTATCTTAATTACAGTTATCATTATTATCATCATTATCATTATTATTTTTGTTGTTATTGTTATCTTAATTGTCATCATCGTTTATTACTATCATAATTATCATCCTTATCCTTATTATGATTATCATTATCATTATCATTATAATTACGATCATCATAATTATTACTATAATCAATAATTATCATTATTATCATTATCTTTATTATTATCATTTCTATTATTATTATAAACATTATTTAAGTATTATTATGATTTTCAATATTGTTGTTGGTGTTCATTATCCTTATTATGATGATCTTCATCAATATCAGTATCATTATACCAATGATACTGATAATTATCATTATCATATTTATTTTGACTTTTATCGATATCATTATTATCATCATCATCACTATCATCATAATCATCAACGTCATCATAATCCTCATTATAATTATCATCAGCATTCTTTTTGTTGTTACTAATACAACTGCTACTTATTATCTTAATTTGCATTATGATTATAATCATTATATTTACATTATTATTATCATCATTATTATTTTAATTTTGTTATCATTATTATCATCTTTAATATAATCATTATCATTATTATGGCTATCAATAATATCATGATGATTATCATTATCAATAATACTTTTATTATCACTATCATTATCATTACAAGTGTTATTATCATTATCATCATTATTAGTATTATCATCAACATCATTATTGTTATTATCATCAATATCATTATTGTTATTATCATCATCATTATTACTATTGTTTTCGTTGTTATCACTATTAGTATAATCATCATTATTATCTTTATTATCACTATTACTAATATTATCATCTTTCTTATTATTGTTATACTATTATCGTTTTCGTTATTATATCAATATCATTATTATTAGCATCGTTGTTGTTGGCATTATTAGTATCATCTCCAGTGTTATTTTCATTCTCATCAGTATCATTATAATCAGTATCATCATTATCCTTTATATCATTATCATTATTATTATAATTATTATTATTATCATCATTATCGACATTAGTATCATCGTTATTACCATCCTTATTGTCATTTCATCATTATCATTATTATTGTCAATATCTTTATCATCTTTCTTATTATCATTATAATTTTTATCATTACAATCTTTCTTTTATTGATACTCCTATTGCTATTATCAATATGATCATTATTATTGTCATTATGATTATCATTATCATCATTATTGTTATAAACATAACTATTATTATCATTATTATTTCTATTTTATCATTATCAGTATTAATATTATTATTACCATCATCATTATCCCCATCATTATTATTATTACCATCATCATTATCACCATCATTATTATTATTGTTTTATCATATTACTGTCATTGTAATAAATCTGAATGATTTAAACATTTCAAATGCCAGGCCACTTATATAGTTTATGTAGTATACATATCGTTACATAAGGTCTTTACTTATATGATGTGTACTTTAAGAAAATAACAAATGAATAAATAAATAAAACACTTTGAGGGTCAAGAGTTGAAAAAAAAGTAAAACAGATAGTCAAGTAGATTTTACAAAACGCTTTTATAGAATAAAGAAAATGTGTTAAAAAGCAACTTAAATATAAAAAAAGATACAGTTAATTAAAATTAAAAGGTACTATGCGATATAACAGTATACACTATCATCCTCACCATGCTAAGTCCTCTCCTGAGGTCACATCATTTCATATTTGAATATGTGACGCACATATATGTTAACAACACATGCGTATGTTCCTGGAGGAAATAATCTATCAGAAAGTAAAGAAATGTGTTTGTATTCAACAGATTGATGTGTCAGAAATTATATTCACCCACATCTCAATAAAATCGTGCTCGGGCTATCATAATTTCAGCAGAACGGAAGTCACAATCGGATATACACAGTTATCAACTACAATTGCGTAATTGATGCAAAGTGTTTGTACTTTAAAATTGTTTATCACCTGGCCATTCTAAACATCCATACAGCGTGTTTGGGGGTTCCAGCTATCTCTGAGTTAGCGTAATTCTGAAGCATGGGACACTGTAAGATATAGTGTATTAAGGTTTGTGACCTTGGTGACCTACATATCCTGCATTTTTTTCCTGTTCATTTGTCGGGACACCTAACTCCCACAAGTATTTATACCCTAACCTAATTCTCATAAGCACAGAGTCTTTCCACTTGCTCTTGCCCCTCCCATAATTAATGTCTGTATTCATCACTAGATGCATGTATTGTTGGAAGGTTTCGCTCGTCTCAATCGACTCGCCTTTCTTAATCTCATCATAGTCTAACCGTATCCTCTTGATATTACTCCTTGCCTGCTTAAGAGTCTTAACACTTTGAATGTCAACCTCACATTTTTTAGCTGCCTCCTTCGCTACCTCCTCCACAGCCTCATTATGGGTGATCCCGACATGCGATGGGATCCAGACGAATGTAAGCACACGTCCCTGGCCTCGCAGCCTATGAGCAATCAATCGGCACTCGTTAACAATGTGCTCAAACACAGGGTCCCTGCTGTTAAGTGAGTCTAACCACAACGAAGAATGCATCTTTATTGATATTTTCAATCTTTTTAAGTACCGTCGATATTGCCCATAACTCAGCCTTCTGTCGATGATATATGATAACTCTCATCCCACTGTACGTGGTGACCACGCAACTGACCTATCACAATAGACATGAGCAATATCAGGGTGTGTTGGACTTTATTTTATGACCATATCTTGATTTAGATTGACCTCTTATTCATACAGAGGGGATCGACATCTACATTAATCTCCTGGCCCTCCCATGGTGGTACTTTGCGGATGTCTGAAGCGAATGACAAAAGTACTTCAAGCCATAATATTCTATATCATTTTTCAGCACCTTTATATATCCTCGTTTGCCTTGTCTATAAAAAAGTTTAATGTTATTAAAACCGCTAACCATATCTCTCATTTCTTTCCGCTATTTCCTCTCATGAGCCTGATGGCTGCTATGACATTAATCTCGCTTACTCTCTGTGCAATACTTTGCAATCCTCTTTTTCATTATGTCTATCCTTAGCATTCTTTTGACACCCGAGGATAATACGCATAGCTCCATTCTGCATGGTTTCAAGCCTTCGGAGCCTCCCCTGATAAGCTTAAGAAAGTGCTGGTGCTGCATAATCCACTAGAGCTCTTACTGTATAGATGTAGACTAGCCTCAGCAGAGGCACCCCATCCCTATCCCGCGACAAGCAAGTGCCCTGAGCGGCCGAAGTCGAGCCTTGCAATGCATTAGTACGTGATTTACTTCAGCAGCCTTGCTTGGGGCATTCAAGCCAATGTATATACCCAGATATTTATTTGTTAACACCTTCTCCAATGTGTTGTTTAGGGCAAGCGGCACTCTGTTTACTCTGAAACTTCATCTTTTCTTCATTAATATCCAGTCCCAATGTTTAACCAAGACTAGTAAATCTGCCCAGTGCTGTTTGTAACGGCGTTGTGTGGTCCCTTGTATTAATACATCATCTGCATATATATTTGGCTGTAGACCTTAGGATATTCCTCTGAAGCTATTCTGTTCATTAGTACATTAAAGAGCATTGGGCTTAAAACACCTCCCTGTGGAGCACCCAACTCAAAACTTTTCTCCTCTGAAAAACAGCCCTGAACCACACGCAAGCTTTCCTATCTGTCAGATAGTAACCAATTAATCTCAGCATCTTATCTGTTACACTTAATCTTGTCAATTCATATAGAATCACTTCCCCATTACGTTTATCGAAAGCTCCCTGTAAATCTATAAAAAAAAACACTACACTTTTCTGCATCATTGGATAAACACTGAATTACACTGTCTGATGTTCCTTTTCCCTTCATAAAACCGTACAAATTGCAGGACAGTTTATCTTCAGTCATGTACATTAGTCTATTCAATATTATTCGCTCCATCATTTTACATATACTGGAAGTCAGAGAGACAAGTCTGTAACCCCCAGCCGATTTTGGAATAGGTATTATAGTAGCTTTCTTCCATGCCTTCGGTAATCTACCCCCTGCGTAGCTCATGTTGAATAAGTCAATTAGAGGGATATTCATAATTCTTGCTAATCAGTTTAGAATATATATGTCACTCCATCTTCCCCTGCTGAAGCACTATTCCCTCTTTTATCTGCATTTAGAAGTTCGTGTGTAGTTTTTGGCTGACAAGATACTGCAGTAATGTTTACAGATGAAACAATCCCTTTCTTTCGGCTTTCCATACAAACAAAGCGTCACGAGTGCTTGTGGTAATGAAACCAAAGATGCTTTTGCCCATTTCTCCTACTCTGGGTGTGGATGACGAGGAGGTTATTTGTTTAGCCCTTCACCCTGTTTACATGATACCATAAGTCTTTGAGACGTTTACTTTCCTCAATATTTTGCGCGAACTCTGACCAATATTTTCCCCTTACTTCCCTTGTTTTCTCCCCAAACATCTTTGATACGTTATGTAGTGTATCCCTATCTTCTTCCCGCCTGCTTTAGCCCACTCCCTGTGTGCCATCCCTAACATCTGTGCCCACCCTTTAAGTGTCTTATCACTGCAGTATCTGTTTTTTCTTGCTCCGTCTTTCTTCTCCTTTTTGTGTGACTTAGCCTTTGTAGGTAAACATCTTCTGTTGTACTTACAGGTGTGTAATATCTGTACAGCCCTCCATATTGTAAATAAACAGTTATCTGTCGCTTGTGTCTAAGGCAAACCTTTTTCTTTGGAATTGAACTTTTTTTTTTACCTAAAGTTACC
The DNA here is from genome assembly GCF_977035675.1 of Penaeus japonicus. Taxonomy (NCBI): domain Eukaryota; kingdom Metazoa; phylum Arthropoda; class Malacostraca; order Decapoda; family Penaeidae; genus Penaeus; species Penaeus japonicus. The sequence continues at coordinate 29,828,424 of NW_028234405.1, forward strand.
TTAATATATAATGCGAAACGATCACTAAGTAGTTCACTTACTACTTGACATTCTCC
>NW_028234405.1:29890979-29893479 GCF_977035675.1 Penaeus japonicus
CATCACCACCATCAACATCCTTTTCATCACTATAATTTTATTTTTTTATTGATATTATTGATAACAGTAATATCATCATTGCTATTATGATAATCATTATCATTAATTTCATTAGTAGACAGCTGTTGCCGTTATCACCTTTGATTTAGTGATATAATCATCATTATCACCATTGTCATAACCATCATTTCTCTTCATCATTAGTATTATCACCCATATCGCTACCATTGTTCTGATTCATCTCATCCAATTCGCCCATAAAATCCCGCGTAATCATTTGCAGAATACTTTCGATTTCCTCTCCCTGTTTTCATCTTCCGAGCGATATTATTGACAGATGCCGCCCGTCTATAAATAGATTTAATTGAGTGTTTAATTCCGGTTCATTATTGGAAACCATGCGTGGGCGCTGCGTGGGGAGCGAGTGTGATGAAGGCGTAGTCAAATGTTGAATTGCATGCTGATACAAACTTATATGTATATGAGTGTGTGTGTGTGTGTGTGTGTGTGTGTGTGTGTGTGTGTGTGTGTGTGTGTGTGTGTGTGTGTGTGTGTGTGTGTGTGTGTGTGTATGTGTGTGTTCATGTGTGTGTGTGTGTGTGCGTGTGTGTGCGTGTGTGTATATGTGTGTGTTCATGTGTGTGTGTGTGTGTGTGTGTGTCAAAAGCAGCCATACGGGGATGAACGTAATATTCGGTGAATATGTCCCAACTCGTAAAAGCTCTGCTGCGGCCGATAAGGAGGCAGAGTCACAGACGACAAGGATGTCCGTGTTGATGGGTCGGCGCAGATAATGAGTGTCACTCCAGCCAGATTTCGGCTGGGGGGGGGGGGGGGGGAAAGGGGGGAAGGAGGAATGGAAGGTGGAGCCGGGAACGATATAAAGAAAGTTAACGATGAGATTGGAATGGGAGGAAAGAGGAGAGAGAGGAAGAATAGGAGTAGGTGACACCAGTCTAAGAATTGGAGAAAAATAAAGAAGAATGTGAAGATAAAACAAACAGTAAAAACAAGGAGAGGGAGAGATAGAATAAGAGAAGGAAAAGGAGTTAGAATTAGAAGAGAAACGAGGACACGTGGTGGAGAAGATGCAAATTAAGAAGACGGAGGAAGGGGATAAGTAGAAAGAAAAAGGAGGAGGAAGAGTAACCTTGCCGAAGTGGAGGAGAAGAAGTACCGACACTGAAGATGTGGGGAAAGAAAAGGAGGAGGAGAAGCTAAGAAGAAGAGGAAGTGGAATAACGAAGCAGGAATTGGAGAGGAAGAGGTAGAGTAACCAAGCAGAAGATAAGGAGGAGAGGGTGGAGTAACCGAGCAGAAGATGAGGAGGAAGAGGAGGACCAAGCGAAGGAGGAGGAGGAGATGGCGCTCATGTCCTCCCCGCTGACGGCCGGAGGTGGCAGCTTCCTGGTGACGTCTTAGGATCGAGATTAAGGACGTCTTCCGCGCGTCTCCCGCTGTTATGAGGGTGGGGGAGGGGGAGGGGGAGGGGGGAGGAGGGGAAGGAGAAAGAAAAGGAAAAGGAGTAGGAGGAAGAGGAGTAGGAGGAGGAGGAAGAGGAGGAGGAGGAGATAGAAAAGGATAAGGAAGAGGAAGAGGAGGAGGGGTAGGAGGAGGAGGAAGAGATAAAAAAGGAGAAGAAGGAAGAGGAGCAGGAGGAGGAGGAGGAAGAGAAATAAAAGGAGTAGGAGGAGGAGGAGTATGGTGAGGAGGAGGAGGAAGAGGAGAAGGAAGAGGAGGAAATGGAAAGGGAGATCCGGGAGGAAGGAGAGGGAGGTAGGATGACAGAAGGTATGGAGGGGATGGGCATGTGGGAAGAGGATAGTCAAAGGGAGATAGCTGGGGAAGAAGACAGTGGTTTCCAAGGAAGAAGAGAAGGGACAGCAAGGAAGAAGACTAGGGAGGGAATGAGAGGAAGGGGGAGGGGTAATGTTGAGGGATAGGGCGAGGTAGGAAGGCTGGTAAGGATGGAGGGAGGGTAGGAGAGAGTGGACGGGGGTCTCTGATGGGCAAGATAACCGCCTCTCTGGAAATCCCTGGATAAGGCATGAATTCCTACGATTCGGTGTGCGACCGTATTTTCCCATTAGGTTTTGGGGTCTGTTAATTTTGTAGTGGGATGGTAAGGGTTTGTGTCTGGTTTTGTTTGTTTTTTGTTTTTGTGGGTGGGAGTGTATGGTGTGTGTGTGTGTGTGTGTGTGTGTGTGTGTTTTGTGTGTGGTGTGTGTGTTTTGTGTGTGGTGTGTGTGTTTTGTGTGTGGTGTGTGTGTTTTGTGTGTGGTGTGTGTGTTTTGTGTGTGGTGTGTGTGTTTTGTGTGTGGTGTGTGTGTGTGTTTTGTGTGTGTTTTGTGTGTGGTGTGTGTGGTGTGGTATTATATTCTATTGAGTTTATGTATATGTGTGTGTGTTGTGCGGGTGTGTGTGTGTGTGGTGTGGGTGTGTGTGTGTGTGGGGGTGAGTGGAGGGTGTGTGGGGTGTGTGGGGTGTGTTGTGTGTGTGT
>NW_028234405.1:29905979-29908479 GCF_977035675.1 Penaeus japonicus
TCACATAACTATGCTCCTTCTTATTGGATTTGTTTAATATCTCTTACTTTCGTCCATTTCCCATCTCTCTTTCACAGATATCAGCAGCGATTCACTTTATATTTCCATTGCAATTTAAACATTTTAACAGGCAGCTGTCTAGCCCACATTCCATCCTAGTATTCGATTATTGGATGCCACTATAGTATTCATGGCTGCAACTCGCGTGTAAATGACTGCCAGGAGAGGAGCCGGATGTGGGATAGTTTACGCGAAATGATAACGGTGTTTTTCTTAGCTTGTTATTTCGAGTGTAAGTTTGCGCAAATGTGAATTGGGCGAGAAAACGAATCGTTTCGCTGTGAAATATGGCTGTCGTTAGTGTTATGCATATGGTTATTGTTATTGCTACCTCTATTACTGGTTCTGTTGCTGCCATCATTATGGTTCTTCTCTGTGAATAGATAAATAAATGAATATGAATATACATACAGACGCACAAACACAAACACAAACACAAACACACACACACACACACACACACACACACACACACACACATATATATATATATATATATATATATATATATATATATATATATATATATATTTATGTATATACATGTGTGTGTGTGTATACATAGAAGATAACTAGATCTAGAAAAGGCAAAATTCACTCCAAAATGTTCAACAACCATCTTTAAGTAAGGAAAAAAATGATAAGATTGCACATACACCACAAGACGGACTTGGTGGTAAAGACAGTGTAATTACACCCTGAAGATATTGTCATGGATATCTGGTCTTGGTCGTGGCAATGTCGATTTCTTTTTCCCCAGTTCAAAGCTTTTATTTAAAGAAACACAGTGATATACATTTCACAGTATCCCAGACTTATTCTTTTGAACAACACAGTATAATTCCGCAGACTAATCAGGTTTCCTCGGGTGTCAGAGTCAAGTCTGTGTGTGTGTGTGTGTGTGTGTGTGTGTGCGTGTGCGTGTGCGTGTGCGTGTGTGTGTGCGCGCGCATGCATCATTTTCCCTTTTCTTTCTTCCTGAATTATAAAAGAATGTTGTTTAGGCTTCTGCCGTAGAAGCCACTCCTTTGTTAACCTCAAACTTTTCTGTTTGTTCAGGGCTTCTTGCCTTAGACAAACAGGAACAATTTCTGTCAACTATTCATCACAAACGACGCAACTCCCTTCGTGTTTCCCTCCCCTTTCCATCACGGAGGAACACAGGCGTGGACATAGCCTTCACATAAGAAGATCATAAATCGCTCAAAATGTATTCACTACTCAAGACGGCTCATATGAAATAATGGTAATGATCATAATGAGGAAAAAGAGTATAATGTTCACGAAAATTATGGTACTGGGGATAATAATAAAAAAAAGTAATGATGATGAAGATTGCGCTAATAATACCAACAGCTTCCTTCTTATAGATGTAGGGATAGAGGATGTAAAACATAGTGATACATCTTACATTCAGCTGTTCTCAACTCAAAAAAAAAAAAAATGAAGCTGACTGTTTGCATTACATTTTTTTTTCCTGTTGAATTGAATGGAAAGCTTACATAACATAGTGATGTTGATAATTCTTATAATTATCATAATGATAATAATTACAACTGTAATGATGATGACGATGACAATGATAGTAATGTTAATGACAATAGAGATTATAATATTAATAACAGTATTATTGCTGCTGCTAAATGATGATGATGATGGTACTGATGCTGATATTAATAATACTAATAACTATAATAGTAATGATAATGACAATAATGTTGAGCATGATGATGATAATAATAAATAGCAAGAGCTGTAGCAAGATCACATTCTTCTGTTCAAATTTTATACAAACCTTATATCTAAGGGGGGAAATAAATGCTGTTGATGTTTCCATTGTGTTCACTTTGCAAAACTGCTCCTCTTAAAAGTTAGACTTTAATGGGGAAAGGATATATATGATTTTTTTTCCTAGGCTGAATATATTGCATCTAGTTATTAGTTTTCTCTTTAAAAAGTATAGTATATTCCCATTTATAGGATGATATATGCGGGAAAGTTAGTGGGTTATATGTGGTATGTCAGCTACAAACCTAAATAACACGTACTTATACACTTTACGTACCTTTAACACTATAAATGAGTAAATAAACAAACACAAAAAAGACAAACACAGAATCATCCTTACATATACACATACATTGATACAGTTACACACGGATGCGCACACTGGCAGCAAAATCCAGTATAGAAAAAAAAAAAAAAAAAAAAAAATACACACACACACACACACACACACATATATATATATATATATATATATATATATATATATATATATATATATATATATATATATATATGTATGTATACATATATATATATATATATATATATAAATACATATACATATATATGACACACACACCCTCTTGTAAACTATCGTACTTTACAACGCTTCGCTTTCCATAAATACAGTAGTTTTGATTCAGTGTGTATA
>NW_028234405.1:29910979-29915979 GCF_977035675.1 Penaeus japonicus
TGGTGACAAAAGTAGAAAGTTGGGTAAGGCTCTGGCGTCGGTTCAGAGAAAGCCTACCCAAGAGCCTTGGGCTGGACCCTCAAAACCAACCCTTGGCTCTGACAAGTCTAGCGTCGGTTCAGAAGACGAGTCATAGTAAGAATGGAAGCCAGACAGGACCCTCCAACCCTGCTGGCCCCACTGCCAAAACTCCGGCGTCGGTTCGGAGGACAGGCAATAAGCGTCCACGGCCGGCTACGGACTCGGAAGGCGAGTCTGTAGCCCCGAGTCGTTTCCCCCAATTTAGGGTTCCTCCTAAGCCTGAGGGATTCGACAACGCTTATCGGAGGGTACGGGCTCTTGAAACCCAGAGACAGTGCCGTCTGACGATTAGAATTGCCAGAGATAATGGCATGATAATCATCAAAGGACCAACCCACCCTCACCTTCCTCCAGGAGACTGACAAGCTCCTGGATGGGCGGATGGTGAGCCTGGCGTCCCTGACTTCTGAAGAGAGGAAGTCCAAGATGGTGCTTCTTGGCTTCCCTCTGATGTATGACCTTGAGGTCATCACTGCTCATCCCAAGGTGGCGGGAGCTTCCTGACTTTCCAAAGGGAAGCACCCAACCAGGCAAGTCCTGGTCACTTTGAAGGGAGCCCCAGTTGCGTCCTTGGACCTTGACAATTGGGGCTCCGACAGCCTCAGGACATATGTCCCAGACCCACTCCGTTGCTTCACGTGCCAGAAGTACGGACACCACCAGGCCACTTGCTCTGCAAAGCCGAAGCATGGTGTCTGTAGTCAGGCACACAGAACAGAGGTGTGCCTCAGAGCACACAAAGACAGCAAGCGGGACACCACTGCCAAGTGTCCCAACTGCCACAAAAAGCACCATGCCTGGAGCCTCGGATGTTTCTTAAGGAAGGAAGAGGTTTTTCGGCGGCAACGACCACACTTTGTTCCCGCCCCTCCAGGCACTTATGTCTGGGGGCAGAACAAAGGGGTAAGGGCTTCCCCCCCCCTCCTAAGAGGAAGGAAGCACTGCCCAAAACGAAACCACCACCAGACACCTCTAACATAAAGGAGTTTCCGGCTCTGGTGGTGTTCCAAGACGGAAACAAACCCGGAAGGGGTCTGGGAACACACCAAAGTCCACCTCAAGAGCGGAGAGACAAACTCTGTTTACAGAGAATGACTTGACGCTCCTGCTGACGGCAGTCGTCACAGCAGATGCAACAGCAATGGTAAGAACCAGTGAAGAGACGGAGAAGGCAGTCAAGGTTGCCATGATGGCAATGACCCAGACTGTCGCTGTCCTGAAGGAAAGGGATGTAAGGCCCAAGGCCTCTACACCCAATCCAACTCAGGGCGAGACTTCTCTCCCCACAAATCCCCAGGGCGAGACTTTTCTCCCCACCCAACCTGTGGCCAAGACCACACTGGCAGAGCCTGATCCCAAAACCCAAAGGGTGAGGAAGCCACAACCTTCCAGAGTGAAGGTCAAGGCGACCAAGGGTTCTTCACCTCCCAGGAGACCCAGCCCTGCTAATGGCTCGACCTATCCTGACAACAATGTTGAGTCCAGTCAGGAAATCACAATCAGTGAGGAACTCACCAAGGAATTGTCAGACTCCGAAATGTCTGACGTTACCCACACTGGGGCGTCAGACACTGAAACCGATTATGTCGATGTCGTTGACGACACAGAGTTAATGGACTCAGATTAGCACAATGGCTCCTAATCTAAGCATACTGCAGTGGAATATCAACAGCTTTTCCCAGAGGAACGCCCTTCTCCACGCAATCATGCGATCTTGGAACATTGACATTGTCAGGCTCCAGGAGACTCTGTTCGCTTCTCGAGATATCATCCCTTTGTGTTGCCCTCTAATGAAGGCACCAGAAGTTTGATTACCCTCGTGAAGTCGATTATCCCCTGCTCCTTGATTGCCGATCCTGTGCAGTGTGGAGGTGTCGAACTCCTTGCCGTTCAGATCCATTCGGCTGGGGGTCCCCTCAAGCTGTATAATGTGTACAGCAGGCCAACCTATAGGAGCTTAGATATTAGTGAAGTCTGTGCTGTTGCGGCACACGAGCCAATTCTCATAGGGGAGACTTCAGTGCTCACCACCCCATCCTGGCTCTCACGCAGAGCCGGGATGCGGCAGGCTGTCACATAGCCGCGGTGCTTGAGTCATGGCCGGAGATTGCTCTTCTCAACAACCAGGAGCCTACATCCATTGGCGGGGAGGAGGGGATCCTTGACCTTACCTTTGACACTGCAGCCCTGGTCGAGAGAATTAGTTGGTCTGTGGACAACACTGCCATGAGTGATCACTATGGGATAGTCACCACCATCTTGGATCCTTGCCCGGCATCCGTGCCCCAGCACAATCCTCGATGGAAGGTGGACAGGGCCAACTGGAAAGCTTTCCAGGAGGCCCTGGCCAGGTGCCTCAGAACCAATGAATTCTTACTTAATGATAATGTGGATACACTTGAGGCCAGACTAGTTAATGCCATTGACGAGGCAGCCTCAGAGACTATTCCCAAAACTAGTCTGTGGTCCAGGTGTTTCAAAGACGCCTGGTACTACAATGATGAAATTAAGGAGGTCAACCACAGAATCAATATGTGCAGAAGACACTTCCGCAGACAGAGAACCCCTGAGAACCACGCTCTTTTGAGAGAGGCTCTCAGGGATGCTCAAGAAACTGCTAAGAGGGTAAAGCAGGAAAAGTGGCTGGAGTGGTGTGAGTCCTTTGGCCACCAAACCTTCCTTTCAGAGCTGTGGAACCATATCAGACGGGCCACAAATCGCTCAGCCCCCAGAAAGACCCACCATGACCCACGGTCGGAGGCGGAGAGACTAGCACTAGAGTTCTCTGCTAGAACAAGTAGCGCCGGTCTACCAGTAACTGCTTCCAGGCAGGCATGCCCTCATCAGAGAAAAGGCGGTCGAGCCTAATGACGTTGATGCCATGTTCTCTCTGAAGGAATTACGGCAGATGTATAAGACCAGTTCGCGGTCAGCCCCGGGTTGTGATGGGATCTCCTACCCCATCATTTCCCACCTAGGACTTGAAGGTGAGCTTGCATTCTTGCATCTCATCAACATTCTGGGAGACTTCCTCACTACCACAGTGCTGGAAGAGGGCTGACATAGTTCCCATCCTTAAACCAAAGGAGCTGGATCAGTACCGTCCCATCTCTTTACACAGCTGTCTGGGAAAGACAGCAGAGAGAATGGTACTGAACTGGCTCCAATGGAAGCTGGGACCTCCACATGAACACTTACATGGGTTCACAAGGGGTAAAAACACCGCTCACAGCATAGCCAGAGTGAAGTTCCAAGGTCACCTTTCCAGGCATATGCCCCAGGAGAATGGCACTCCACAAGAGGGGGTCCTCAGCCCAGCTCTGTTTAACACCCTCATGTTTAAGCATCCTCGACATTCCACTCCCAGTAGGGTGCAAGATCATCTCATTTGCAGATGATCTGGCAATTATCTTCTGGGAGACAGAATGAGACCCTAGTCAGAAAGACCCAGCGTTGTCTGGACCTAATGTCTGAGGAATGCTGCAGAGTCGGGCTTAAGATCTCAGCAGCCAAATCGAAAGCAATGGCACTGAAAAAGGATGTTCGAGACCAAAGACTGCGAGTCCAAAGGTTAGAGCTAGAGTGGGTTCATGTCTTCCAATACCTGGGTGTATGGGTTGACAAGAACCTCACCTTCCGCTCATAGATTCAATACCTCCTAGAACGGACCAAGGCAAGACTCTCTGTCAGGAAAAGGATTGACGTCATGCAAAACGAGGCTGCCTGGATTATTCTGGGTGCTCCTGGGTGGGCTAACGTTACCAACCTCCTCCTTGAGGCCAATCTCTTCCCCCTGGACACCTGGATCGATCAGATGGCAGCTCAGTTTCTTGCCAAAGTCCTACAGTCCCCGCCGGACTCGCAGCTAAGTAAAAAAGTGCAGCCTCGGCTTGCACAGAACCATGAACTCTTTGCCAACAACACCTGGCTGTCTCATACAGCCAGGGTGCTGATAAGCTTTGAGGTCAAGGAGACACTATTGGTTAAGGGCATGGATCTCCCCCATCCTAACTATACCACAGCCCTGCCGTGGGCAAGATCCTTGATAGAGTATTCTGTCATGAACCTGTCAAGGAGAAAGACACAGTACTCTCCGTCTCTTTTGAAGGCTGAGGCGGAGAGGAATATTGCAGAAATCACTCCACCGGGTAGTAAAACCTACTTCACGGATGGTTCTGTAGACCCCATTTCCGACACTGCAGGCGCCGGTTTTGCCTCCGAGAGGGTGAGACAGAGAAAAAAAAGGTCAGAGCTAATAGCTCTGACCTCTAACATCCAAGTGTATTAACCGAGTCCACCAATAAAGACCTGTCTGTCTTATCTACGGGGAAAAATAGGCGAAGCTCGTGGATCACAACTGCTGACAGCTAGAGGATCACAACTAGCGGCATCGAGTGGCTTACAAGGCCGGTTAGAGAGAGAGGGGGGAGTGGGGGTACAGACAGAGAGATAAAAGAGAGAAGGAAAGGAAAGAACGGAAGAGAGAAAAAAAATAGAGGCAATAGGAAATGAGAAAGAGAAATAGATGGAACCAGGAACAGAGATAGACAAAGAGAAAAAACAGAAAAATAAAATGATAGAAACGGAGGATATAAAAAAGGTCACCCATAAGAAAAATTAATCGGTGGAATTACCAAGGATTACACCATTTTGACAATTAAAGACGATGTCCTTCCTTACGGTTTTATGTCTCTGATAATCACATTTTCCGGGGATTAATGATACGAAAAAACATAATGATCAAAAAAGAAAGAGAGACAGGAATTACAAAAAGCCTTATTTTCAAAATATCATTTAGGTTCACCCATCTTCCCTTCGCGATCATGTTGAGAGTCTTCTAATAGCACTGGATATTTCAAAGTCATTTGATAAAGCATGGCACAAGTATTTCCTGTCAGGAATGCCCTCCTCTGGTATTC
>NW_028234405.1:29925979-29928479 GCF_977035675.1 Penaeus japonicus
TGGTCCTCTTCCAGATACGGCTACCTGATTGGTCCTCTTCCAGATACGGCCACCTGATTGGTCCTCTTCCAGGCACGGCCACCTGATTGGTCCTCTTCCAGGCACGGCCACCTGATTGGTCCTCTTCCAGGCACGGCCACCTGATTGGTCCTCTTCCAAGCACAGCCGCCTGATTGGTCCTCTTCCAAGCACGGCCACCTGATTGGCCCTCTTCCAGGCACGGCCACCTGATTGGCCCTCTTCCAGGCACGGCCACCTGATTGGCCCTCTTCCAGGCACGGCCACCTGATTGGCCCTCTTCCAGGCACGGCCACCTGATTGGCCCTCTTCCAGGCACGGCCACCTGATTGGCCCTCTTCCAAGCACGGCCACCTGATTGGCCCTCTTCCAGGCACGGCCACCTGATTGGCCCTCTTCCAGGCACGGCCTCCTGATTGGCCCTCTTCCAAGCACGACCACCTGATTGGCCCTCTTCCAAGCACGGCCACCTGATTGGTCCTCTTCCAAGCACGGCCACCTGATTGGTCCTCTTCCAGGCACGGCCACCTGATTGGTCCTCTTCCAGATATGGCCACCTGATTGGTCCTCTTCCAGATACGGCCACCTGATTGGTCCTCTTCCAAGCACGACCACCTGATTGGCCCTCTTCTAGGCACAGCCTCCTGATTGGCCCTCTTCCAAGCACAGCAGCCTGATTGGTCCTCTTCCAAGCACGGCCACCTGATTGGTCCTCTTCCAGGCACGGCCACCTGATTGGTCCTCTTCCAGATATGGCCACCTGATTGGTCCTCTTCCAGATACGGCCACCTGATTGGTCCTCTTCCAAGCACGACCACCTGATTGGCCCTCTTCTAGGCACAGCCTCCTGATTGGCCCTCTTCCAAGCACAGCAGCCTGATTGATCCTCTTCCAAGCACGGCCACCTGATTGGTCCTCTTCCAGGCACGGCCACCTGATTGGCCCTCTTCCAGATACGGCCACCTGATTGGTCCTCTTCCAAGCACGGCCACCTGATTGGCCCTCTTCCAGATACGGCCACCTGATTGGTCCTCTTCCAGATACGGCCACCTGATTGGTCCTTTTCCAGATACGGCCACCTGATTAGTCCTCTTCCAAGCACGGCCACCTGATTGGCCCTCTTCCAGGCACGGCCACCTGATTGGTCCTCTTCCAGGCACGACCACCTGATTGGCCCTCTTCCAAGCACGGTCTCCTGATTGGCCCTCTTCCAAGCACGGTCTCCTGATTGGTCCTCTTCCAGGCACGGCCACATGATTGGTCCTCTTCCAGGCACGGCCACCTGATTGGTCCTCTTCCAGGCACGGCCACCTGATTGGTCCTCTTCCAGGCACGGCCACCTGATTGGTCCTCTTCCAAGCACGGCCACCTGATTGGCCCTCTTCCAGGCACGGCCACCTGATTGGCCCTCTTCCAGATACGGCCACCTGATTGGTCCTCTTCCAGGCACGGCCACCTGATTGGTCCTCTTCCAGATACGGCCACCTGATTGGTCCTCTTCCAGGCACGGCCACCTGATTGGTCCTCTTCCAGGCACGGCCACCTGATTGGTCCTCTTCCAGATACGGCCACCTGATTGGTCCTCTTCCAGATACAGCCACCTGATTGGTCCTCTTCCAGGCACGGCCACCTGATTGGTCCTCTTCCAGGCACGGCCACCTGATTGGTCCTCTTCCAGGCACGGCCACCTGATTGGTCCTCTTCCAGATACGGCCACCTGATTGGTCCTCTTCCAGGCACGGCCACCTGATTGGTCCTCTTCCAGGCACGGCCACCTGATTGGTCCTCTTCCAGGCACGGCCACCTGATTGGTCCTCTTCCAGGCACGGCCACCTGATTGGTCCTCTTCCAGATACGGCCACCTGATTGGTCCTCTTCCAGGCACGGCCACCTGATTGGTCCTCTTCCAGATACGGCCACCTGATTGGTCCTCTTCCAGATACGGCCACCTGATTGGTCCTCTTCCAGGCACGGCCACCTGATTGGTCCTCTTCCAAGCACGGCCACATGATTGGTCCTCTTCCAAGCACGGCCACCTGATTGGCCCTCTTCCAGACACAGCCACCTGATTGGTCCTCTTCCAGGCACGGCCACCTGATTGGTCCTCTTCCAGATACGGCCACCTGATTGGTCCTCTTCCAGGCACGGCCACCTGATTGGCCCTCATTTGAAAACAGGGACGCGGCAGGGTGTTCGGGCGAGCGCGCGCGATCCTGCTTGCATCAAACAAAGAGAAATAACGTATGCACAACTGTGAGGTACATAATAATGTACCAGTCATGAATATCGCTACATAATAGTGTTTGACTGAGGCCATGCCCTAGAGAGGTAACTAACAGGTAATTAAGTGAACTCGTGGTTCACTACAATATAACTATTATTGTTATTACATAATAAGCATTGTTAGCATTACTGTTAGTAATAGTAGTTGTATCAATACTGTTAGTCTCATTGTTGTTGTTGCTATCATCATCATTATTAT
>NW_028234405.1:29940979-29948479 GCF_977035675.1 Penaeus japonicus
AACAATATTTCCCTATACACGAACCCTCACACATGAATCAGAATACAGCATAACCGCACACAAACAAACATATGACAACGTCTCCGAAGAACCAAAAAGTTTTGCGGAATGAGGGAATCTGACGCCAAATGTATACATATAGAAGAGTGTAAAGCAACTGAGCTGGTGCAAGATTCGCCAGCAAAAATATCCTTTAGAGTCCTTCAAAGCTCCTCCTTTTGAATAGCCGGCTTTCACTGGTGCCCAAACTCGCGCCTGCATCAGGGGAGAAGGGGAAGAGGAACAGGGGGAGGGGGGGGGGGAGCAAAAATGAGACTCGTCTGGAAACATGCTGGCTGGTTAACTCTGGGAAAATGATGTGATGTAGCGATGATGATGATGATGATGGTGATGGTGATGATGATGACGGTGATGATGATAATGAGGATGATGGTGATGATGATGATGATGATGATGATGATGATGATGATGATGATGATGATGATGATGACGATTAGGAAGAAGATAATGATAATGATACTGATGATGACGATGGAGGTGATGTTAATGTTGATAGGGATTATGATAAGCGTAATGAATGAATAACAATAAAAATAGTTTAAAAGAAATAACATATCTACCACACCCTCACTTCATCTTATAGTTGTGTAAGTTCCCAAGCTACTACAAATCCATTCGAACTCCCTCTTTGACAAAAGTTTTAATGAAAGAAAAAAAAGAAAGATGCTAGAGCACCATCAAGGGGGCTGGCGGTTATCCAAAGAAAGGAATCAAGAACAAAACAATAAGCGTCTTCCACATCGGTCCTCGGACTTCTCTTGGAGGAAAAAAGTGGCGCCTCCACCTGGAATCTTACAAACATCAGAGGAAAGACAGGGAACCCGAACACCATCACATAGAAAGGATGAGGACATTTTATTGTGCTTCTTGCGAGTCTACGGATGCTGGGCCGCGTCTTCTTCCCCTTGAAAACCTGAAGTAAAAAAAAAAAAATGTTTCTCATCAACCTAAATGACTGATTGGTGGAATAAAGTAAATGGTCCGCGAGTAGTCTCTGCCTCCGGGGAAATTACAAGGCCCATAGACCCATGCTTTGGAAGGATACAGCGGTGGCATCACCCAGGTTTCTGACGCTTGTGTGGATAGTCAAGTAATCAATCTCTTGGCGGTGACAATAGTCTATTCATGGGTAAATTCGGAAGTAACCTGCAAGGGGAAAAGAAAAAGAAAATCACAAAATTGAAAAAACAACAACAACAGAGAATAAATATTTTTCCAGTTAGACAAATATGTAACAATACTGGAAATATCGACTTTCCGTATGTTTCACGGAAAAAATAACTCGTGACTGTTACAATAGTCTATTAAAGGGACAGGGGGGAATCCTTTAGCGAAGGAAAAGAAAAGAAACAATAGAAAATAAACAGAGAACAATTACTTGACGTGCAATACTTATGCATACACTGTCATCCTAGCAGTAGTCTTTAAAACTTTATTGAGAAGTATCCGGTTATCAGAAGCATGGCAATTTGGTACACAAAAGAGGCTTTGAGCAGCAGAATTTCTCCCAAGCTGCTTTAATCCAAATGGAATGCGCATGACACACGCCAGTCGCCGGTCTCCACTTCATGACATATTCCAGTCGCTGCCTTCTGCTACATGACACATTCCCGTCGCTCATGCACCTATTATAAAAGACCCCGATCTCTCCCGTGATATCCAGGCTTCAGTCTCTCCCTCGGGAGTCGCCTCTTCGCCTCTTGCTTTCTCTTCTTAAAAGAGCTGGACTGCCAGACACGAGAGAGAGATTCTTCTCCGATTTTTTTTCTGTCATTAAGGAAGAGTTTCTTGATTGCTCTGTCAATCCTGAGGGATTTTTCTCTATTCCATTTCTTTCCATACTCACATTGATTCTTCACGAGATCAGAATGGTAAGGATACTGTTTTTCACTTTTGCTTTTATCTTTTAGGGCTTTAAGAAATACGTTTTCTAAGGTTTCTTTTATTTTCACTGCTCATTTCGTTTATCTATTAGTATTTGTATATATGTGTGCATATATACGTTTGTATATATATGCTTTTGTGTGAGTGTGTACGTGTACGACAGAGACAAACCAAGACACACAAACAGACAGATTGAGAGAGCATGTGTGTGGCTATCTGTGTTGCGTTCATAGATAACACGATTACAAAAAAAAAAAAAAAACATTATTTAAACGTAAAGGGGAAATACAATCACCCAACGCGTAGAATAACCACTCCTGCAAGCTATTTCTTTTCGAAATTCAAAATGATTCCCCCTGAATTTTGACGTGTCAGCAACAGGCGACATCCCGCTGCTGTCGATGGAGTTTGGCGAAATTTTCTTGTTCATTTACTCCTACGGAATAAGAGGAGCAGTGATAAATACGAAAAAAACGGAAATGGAGGATAATAGGGTTAGAGATTTGAGGAAATAAGAGGGGGATATTTAGAGTGACTGTTTATTGTTATTGATTTTATTTCCTTTTGTTTTTTTCCGTGTTTTGTCTGTGATTATGGATTTTAGAACGTAGGTATACAATCTTACCACAGTACCTTCAGTATATACTTGTGCATATATCAATACATCTTGTTTTTATTTTTTTGTGAAAAATGTGTATTTATGTATTCATACATTATATGTCTTTCATCTTAAAGTAGTCAATGCCACATTATGCTTGATTTTAAGCCTAAGCCACTGATTGATATGAATTTAGCTTTATTACATAAATTCATTATTGTAATGCAGCCATTGCCTCATGAGCCGAGATTTCCTGCTTTCCAATTCTGCTTCTGCCTCTAACCAGCACCTGGCTACAGGCTGTAGCTACATTTGTAAGCCTGGTTACCCTAGGTCGGTGAAAGTTACCCTAGGTTGCCAGTGTCGCCATTCTAACAGAAACTATAAGGAAGGGTAAAGGAAGCAGACATCGGAAGAGCAGAAGCAGTTAAGAAGAGAGAGCAGAACAGCCAAGCACGCACCTCTGACCTCTAGCTTGGCCAGCTGGAGGCAAGTGCTTGAGTGAGTGGACATGTATGCTCAAATATATCGGTAGAGATATAAAAGATGCTCCACTCAGTCCTTGTGTTATAATGTTATATGTTATATCTTATAATGTTATATCTTATGTTATAATACATCTATGTTTGAGTATATGTGTATGCATATATACTCACATATATCTGTACGGTAGATTGCACGATTGTCTTTTGCAACACTTTCTAGGAAAGCTACAATTTCCATGCACCAAGTGAAACGAAAATATAAATAAAAAATACGGATGCATGGAAGAGAAAATAACAGCAAAACCAAAAAGATATCACTTACTGGCTGTATGTTCGTGTATGCAATGTGTAATATGTAATTGTATGAACGTAACTAAACAGCGAAGGTCCCAAGAGAAGATACCTGGAGCAGGAAACGGACAAATTTGTAATCGAAGTCAAAGGTTGCTTTTACCCCCCTCCCCCGGCACCCCATTCAACCCATACGCCAACCCCCTCTTCCCTTCCCCAGCCCCGACCCCCCTCCCCAACTCCACATTTCCAGTCCCCCCTCCCTTTAACCCTTTCGCAGCCATCCAGGCAATTAGTAGCGCCAACGAGGGCATCGGTTAAGCCGTAAGTGCGTAATCAGCATTGTGGGCTTAGCCTTCTTGGTCCTTATGGTCCGCTTGATAATCGCCGGGAGTGATGATAAGACTATGTCGAGGTTGGTCATTAGTGTGTGTGTTTCTCTGATATGAGGTCATAGGACCTCATGAAGGATAATTCAGAATGATGATGGAAAGAGAGAGCGAGAAAGTAATGAGAAAAGAGAGAGGGAGAGGGGGTGGGGGTAGAGAGTGTAAATTATACTTGAAGTATAATTTAGAATCAAGGTAAAAAAAAATGGAAAGAGCATGAAGTATAGAGAGAGAGGAATAGAGAGAGTGTGTGTGTGTGATAGAGAGAGAGAGCATGATAAGGATAGACAGGGAGAGAGAGGGGGGGGGCGTGATAAGGATAGACAGGGAGAGAGAGAGAGAGAGAGCGAGATAAGAATAGACAGAGAGAGAGAGAGCGAAAGTCATACCGACAGACAGAGACAGAGAGAGAAATAGAGAAGGGTGAAACATGATCAAAGAAAGTGGGAAGGATAGAGTGAGATGTGCGTGAAGCGTGAATCTATGACAGCATGATGTATTTCCTACACGATTGTAAAGAATGATGGAAGCAGAGTGGATGATAGATTGTAGCGTGGATGGAGACTGAGAGTAATGGCAATAAACGATCAAAATAATGAAAGCAAAGACTAAAAAAAAGCGAAGAGTGTGAAGTATAAGTACGGAGAGACTAAAGGGGGGGGTAGAGTATGGCGGAAATAAAAAGTGGTGTGAGGGGGGGGTGGGAGGATTACTTACCAGACTCAGACATCTTTCCCTTTTTTGATGGTACACGCTCGCTGCGTATAGGTAATTAGGCTATTGAATTGTGATGCAGTAATTGAGATGCAACTTTTATTAACAAAGCCAATAATTTATGTCTCGATCTATGTCAATTTAGTGTTGGAGAAGCGAATATCTAGACGCAATATTAAGATCACCCATAGTTGTGTTTGAAAGAAATGGTTTAGTTAACAAATATTTCAAATCAATCACACACTCTCTCTCTCTCAGTAATTGAGATGCAATTTTTAATAACAAAGCTATATATACATATATATAAACACCAACAAATTACACACACCACCACACACACACTTAACACACACATGACAACACACGCACACTTACACACACACAACTCACACATAGATATATATATATATAAATATTATAATATATATATCAGTAGATATATATATATATATATATATATATATATATATATATAAATTATAGCGATATGTAGAGTATGTTGGGGTTTGTTTAATATATATATATACATATGTATATATATATATATATATATACTAATATATATATATATATGCATATGTATATTAAATTGATATATATATATACATTATATATAATAGTAATATATATAACTAACAATCTTACAGCAGACACAATATCAACAATATACAAAGACTATATGCTATATATAGGTACATGAAAGAGTAGATAATATAGTAGAGTAGTAGAGACAGAGACTAGAGATGATAGAGTAGTAAAGAGAGATGAGAGTAGATAACACGTTAGAAGTATATATATATATATATATATATATATAAGAGAGTAGTATTATATATATGATAAATATATATATAGTATAAAGTATATATATAATATAAATGAATATCATTGAATTATATCAT
The DNA here is from genome assembly GCF_977035675.1 of Penaeus japonicus. Lineage (NCBI taxonomy): Eukaryota > Metazoa > Arthropoda > Malacostraca > Decapoda > Penaeidae > Penaeus > Penaeus japonicus. Next base: position 29,946,303 of record NW_028234405.1, read on the forward strand.
GCATATGTTTTAATATGTATATATTTATATATATTATATATATATATATATTATATATATAATATATATAAATACAGTATAATTAAAATATATATTTTTATAAAATATTATATATATACAAGGTAGTATAAGATATATATATATATCTATGCGAGTAGAGAGAGTGCAAGCATATATTTAAACATAAGTATAGAAGTATAGTAGTAAATATATATATATAAATATAATATATATATATACATTATATGTAAAATATATATATATAATATACATATATATGTAGCGATAATTATAATATATCTGATATATATAATAAAACATATATATATATATACATATATATATACATATATATGTAAATATATAAACTTATATATAAATATAGATATATAAAATATATATATATATATATATATATATAAATATTTTATACAATATATATGTAATAAAATATATTTATATATAAAATATAAAATACGAGTATATCTAGAGAGAGAGAGAGGCAGAAAGAAGCAAGTAGAGACGCGAGAGTCGTCGGTCGATGCAGAGATGACGAGAGAGAATAGAGTAAATGTAGCTACATATCTACACAATAAGTTATAAACACACACACACAAAACACCAACACACACACACACACAAACACAACACACACACAACACACACACACACACACACACACCCAAACTAAACACACACATATATATATATATATATATAAGATATATATATATATTATATATATATATAGATAATATATATATATATAATATAATATTATGTTGGTGTGTGTGTGTGTGTGTGTGTGTGTGTGTTGTGTGTGGTGTATGTATGTAAATATATATATATAAAATATATATATATATATATATAAATATATTATATATATATATATGTATATATATATATAAATATATATTATATATACATATATATATATATATATATTATATATATATGTATATATATAAATATATATATAAAAAAAATGTATATATGTATATATATAAAAAAAAAAATTGTAGTTTGTGTGTGTGTGTGGTGAGAAGTGTGGTGAGTGTGATGTGTGTGTATTTATGTCATATATACTCTAATATATATCTATATAACTATATAAATAATAAATCATAATATATATATAACAAGTATCTATACTATATTTAATATTATATTATATATATCTATATATATATAACAACTATATCAAAATAATAAATAACATAAATAAGTGAGTGCATATATATACATATATATATATAATATAGTCTAAATAATTAAAATATATATTATAAATAATACTCATATATAATAAATATATGAAATATAATTATATATATATCACTATAAAACTCTAAATCTAACCACCCTGCCACAAAAAAAAAGAAAAAAAAGAAAAAACAGGAAAAATTCGCGACGTTTCGAATTTTCTTTAAAAAAAAATGAAACATCGCGAGTTTTTCCTTTCATTTTGTGGCAGTGTTTTATTATATCTGTTATGTACACGTTACTGTGTTTGTTTTTTGTTATATATATATATATATATATATATATATATATGTGTGTGTGTGTGTGTGTGTGTGTGTGTGTGTGTGTATGTGTGTGTGTGTACATATGTACATGTGTGTGTGTATGTGTATATAGTTCAATGTAGAAACGAATGTACCCTCGAGCCTTCCCTTAAACATATTCACATAATATACTGCCACATTGACAACAATTAATTCGGTACAATATATATCGGAAGAGATCCGATGAGCTCTACACTGATGATAACAATGAATTCAAATCATATGAATGTTGTGAAAACTGGCAGTTATTAATGTGGGGCTTCCTAAACAAAGACCGATAAATCTAAATGAGGGTAAAGAGTCGATAAGCTGCTGCAATCTTAGACACACACACACATAGACGGAAACGGTTCATAATATGGATTTCTAGCTTTTAAGAAATACAATGTGTCCTTCTCCTACAGACTGCCAAGGGCACCAACCAACTAAATTTCCGTGGACCTTTTACGATAAATGAAATTTCCTTTTCGACTGAGGTAATTTAGGTAATTGAAATTAATATATTGCCGATATTTGTAGTGTAATATTAGGAGTGATAATGTTATGCTTGTGTTTGTTATGATGGAAATTGAAACAATAAATCTGAATATCATTATGCTAGATTACCTG
>NW_028234405.1:29960979-29975979 GCF_977035675.1 Penaeus japonicus
CCGCATCCTTGAAAAAAAGGATATACGGAAAATAAGGGTCTCGATGCTTTAGTGCGAAAAAAAATGTGCCTCTTATCACTCTATGGTACGCAGTATTATATGCTAACTCTGCCATAGATAGCATTCGAGCCCATACCGACAGATAGTCCCAGACCATAGTACGCAAAATATTATTTAATGTACCATTTACTCTTTCCATTTGCCCATTTGAGCTTGGGTGATATGGTCTTATAGTATGTTTACTAATCTCATATTCTTCAGTTCATTTACGAACTCCCCTCCCCCGTCAGAGATAAGTTGACGTGGTGCCCCCTCTTTGTAAATGAATCGACTCAAATGCCTTTGCGACTTCTGAAGCATCTTTGGATTTCAATGGAATCGTGAACAGATACTTTGTTAGTGCATCTACTTTTGTAAGGATGTAACAAAAATCTTCCAATTCTGGATATGGTCCCATTATATCAATGTGCACGCGCTTAAAAGGCCTCAAAACCTCAGGATATCTTAAGAGAGGAACAGGGATATGTTTGCCTGGCTCTTTAAGGTCGCTAATACGCCCCCATGCCCTGCAATAGGAATAGAATGAGCCAACCTTATAGCTGTACTTTGATATCATTCTGGTACCACCAATCAAAAAAAATCTAAAAGGTTTAATTTAAGCATTATACATAACAACTGTGGAAATCTAAACACAGTCGTAACCGTCCATCTCTCTTCCTCACAGGCACCAGAGGTGCATTGTAGGGCGAACGTGATGGTTGTATAATCCCATCCCTCAACATAGAACCAATCTGAGCCTTAATCTCATCTCTATATTTCAGCGGAATAGGATAGGTTTTCTTATAAACTGGAAGAACCCTGCCATTATATATAACATCTTCACCTTGACAATCACAATTCTTATTTGCGTCCGCATCGGTAACATAATTCAGATCAACCTCTCCCAGGCCGGAAAGTTCTACAGAGGCCCCTGCAGCTTTCCCCATCTTGGTCTTCCAGCGTCCCTTCAGACCTACGGTTGCCATGGAAACGATAGATCTCTTATTGCTACGTTCGACCTTCACATCCTGGCCATTTATGGATAAAGTGGTAGGCCGTGATGTATATACGACTCTATGCACGTCCACAAAATCATTTCTTATCAACATATGACAAGGCAAACCCCATGCTTCCACTACAAAAAAAAAAAAAAAAAAAAAAAAAAAAAAAAAAAAAACTAAACGAAGTATGTACCTTTTCTATGCTAAGGATGATATCGACTTCCCCCTTCTGACTTGAGCATGAACCATCCACCCAATGAACAAATTCATTAGACTGCCTATATGGAATATCTAATTCTTCTAACGAATCACTATGTACTAGTGAAACCTCCGCGCCGGTGTCAAACAATACGGAAACTCGCTTATCTCCAAGATAAGCATCAAATAACAGCATTCCATCATTGTCCCCAGAGACAAGATTTGAACTAGCTTTTTTCAATCCTTAACTTCAGGAGGGACTAGCACCCCACTCATAATAACTAGGTTTTTGACAATTTTTTCAGCTTCCCTTGGCCTGGACAATTTCTTGGGAAATGACCCACTTTCTCACACCTGTAGCACTTAATGACTGACTCTAATTTTACACGTGTCCCTGACACTCCCTTTAATTTTCTCTCGAACAGTAAACATCTGTCCAGTGTATGACCCCCTCTTTGACAATATCCACATGTGATCATAGCCCTGCCACGACCCCTCCCTATAGGAGTACTAGCGCTCGCTATGCGAGTATTCAATGCTGGGCATTTGAAAAATCATTGTATGAAATATTTTGACCGCGCAAGAGGCAACGCTCATTCACGGCCCAGTTGATTTTCAAGGTTACCGCGTGACAATTTCCACAGCAGGCACCTGCCTTAACTCGTGGGGAGACTGTGACGTCAGGAGGGTAATAACGTTGTGTGACGTCATAACCCAAAGCGAGCGATGGTCGGAAAGGAGTCTTGTGCTTAGTTACGCTAACCCTAACATTTTCTGACCTCCAAGCCTCGCTCGCTACCCTTTGCTACCCAAGTAACACAGCACAACTCCTCACTTCACTTCCCGTCACTTTGATTTACTGGGTATCTTGACCTATCATAAATGTTGCCAAGTCAAGAGAAATTAAGTGAAAAATACATTAATATTAGTAATGACATATACTAGAATAAAACTTAAAGTAAATGAAACTAATGCATCCAACACAAAAATCAAAACATGCTATTGATAACATAATATATTACAACCTGAAAGAGTGTGTATTACTATATATATATATATATTATAAAATATATATATATATACATATATATAAAACTTATATATATATATATATATTATATATATATATATATATATATATTATTATATATATGTATGTATTATATGTGTTCTATATATATGGTATATTTATATTATTTAATATATATATATTTATATATATATATATATATATGTTGTTATATCTTAAATCTGTATATAGAATATATATATGTATTTATATGTATATATCTATATATATAAATCTATATAGTTATATTTATACATATATATATATTATATATATTATCATATATATATCTATATATATACATATAAATATATTTATATTTTATATATCATATATATATTATATTATATAAATTAAATACTTATAAATAAAAGATATTTTCCTATATATAAACATATATATACTTTAATATATATATATTTATATATATATATATAAATATATGTCTGTAAATAAATACATCTGTATATATAATATTATATATTATATATATATTATTATATATATATATATATGTATTTATATATATATATATATATTATATATTATATATATACTATATATATATACATATATATATATATTTATACAATATATATATATATATTATATATTAGATAATATATCACTATAATATATATACTCTATGTAATATAATATATGTACTATAAACTATATCTATATATATATATATCTTATAAATAAATAATCTCTACATCAATCATTTATGTAAATATATAATATATATATTATATATATATCTAACTATAAATATATATATATCTATATACATATATCTGTCTGTATAATAATATATATATGCATATATAATATATAAATAAATCTATAATATAATAAATATAAAAAATCTATACACTATCTGTATGACACTCTACAATATAAATATGATCTATATAATTATTTATATATATATATCAATCTTAATAACAAATATAACACCACACAAATAAACTATCTATATATTTATTTATAATATCTATTATACTATAAATCTATATATACTATGACTCTAAATATATATATATATATATATATAATGTCTAATATATATATTCATTTATATATATATAATATATTATATATAACGTATATATATATTTATACCATATATATATTATATATATATATATATATTATATATATATATATATATATTCATATAAATATATATATTTATCAAATATACTATATATATATATTATATATTATATATCTCTATCTATAATAGGATATCATATATATCTATCATAAGTTAGTGAATATATATATATATCTTTATTAATATTTATATATATATATTATATATTCTAGAGTATAATATATAATATATATATATATAAAAATTTATAATACACCCAACTAAAGAATCATCTCAATCTATACCAAAACTATATATAATGTGATTGTGTGTGTGTGTTTAGTAAAATATTATTATATATATATATAATATATGTATAATACATATATATATGAAAGATATTATAATATATATATATATATATAATACTATATATATTTTATATATATTATTTTATATATATATATATATGTGTGGTGTTGTGTGTGTGTAAGTGATGTGTGTGTGGAGTTGTGCGTAAGTGAGGTGAGTGGGTGTGTGTAATGAGGGGGGTATGTGGTTTAGAGATAGGGGTGTTTATAAATACTATATAAATAACTTCAATATATATATAACTATATAAATAAATTGATATTAATATATATATTTATATATATATATATATATATACATACTATATTATATATTATTATAAGTTTATATATGAAATATATCACATATTATACTTATATATATATTATATATATATATATATTATATATTATATATATCTATAACTATATATATAGGAAAAATATATATATATATGTGTAGTGAGTGTGTAGGTGTGTGTGTGTGTGTGTGGTGTGAGTGTTAAGTGTGAGATATGTGTGTAAGTCTAACTAAATATCTCATCTACTTCACATATCTCTGTATCTACTACATCAATATGATACTTATATATATCATTAGATATTATATATATAGTTATATATATATATATATAGATTATATATATAAATATATATGCTGATATATATATATATATATATATCTATTATATTATTCATATATAGTTACTTTTCGGGTAATATGTATATGTGGGGGGTGGGGGGTGGGGGGGGTGGGTGGGGGTGGTGGTGGTGGGGGTTTGGTGTATTTATAATATATATATATACTCTTTACTCACTTATATATATATTTGTGGGTGTGACAATGTCCGTTGTTGTGTGAGTTTGAGTGTTGTATATATATATTACACATGTTATACTATATATATATAAATATAATAATATATATGTTATATATATATATATATGAATATATCAAAATATATATATAATATATGTGTTGTTGTGTGTGTGTGTGTGCGTGTTTGAATGTATATGTAAAAAATGGATATATTCAATATATGCAATATATATATAATATATATATATATATTAATATATATCTTAATATACGAGCAGAGCGCATAGAGAGAGAGAGAGAGAAGATCGAAGAAGAGAGAGGAGAAGAGAGAAGAGAGAGAGAGAGAGAGAGCGAAGGAGAGAGAAGTCGAGATAGAGCGAGAAATAGATAGATAGAAACGATAGATTTATGCCATATTATATATATATATGATATATATATATATATAATATATAATATTATATATAATTAGTATTTATAATATATTATATAACATACATTACATAATACATGTAGGAGTATGTATAACATATGTATATATATGTATACATACATACATATATCATATATTTAAAATATATATTATTAATAGTTATATATATATATATAAGTTAATTTTATATATGAGATGGGTATATATAGAATATATACACACATATATCATTTAATTATATATTATATAATATATATATATATATGATGGAGAGAGATGTAATATATTATATATTATATATATATATATATAATATATATATATAATGATAACTAGTAGATAGATATATAGGATAGAGAGATCATACACAACAACACACACACACACACACATCAACACATTATACACACACACCAACACACACCACATATATAACTTGTATATCAGTGAGTAAGTGTTAGATTATTAATAATATTATATATATATAATATATATATATATATATATATATATATATTAGTGAGGAGTAATATATAATATATATATATATATATTATATAGAGATATATATATATATAAATATATATATATATATGCATATATATTGAATATATAGCATATATATGTATGCTATAGATATGCTATATTATATATATATATATATATATATATAATATATTAAGTGTTTATATTTAGTAAGTATATATATATATATATATACGATAGTATTATAATATTTATATATTTATTTATAACGTATACTGTATCTTTAAATATTATATATATATATATTTAATATATATATATATATTATATATATATATCATTAATATTAAATATATATATACATATATATTCTACATATTCTATACATATAATGATGAGAGCGATACATATATAGATATACTTACTCACACCAACAAACAAACCCACACCACACAACACACACACACATCACACACGGATAGTTATATCTCTCCTCTCTCTCTCTTCCTCTCTCTCTCTTCTCTCTCGAGATTATATATTTTATCATATATATATAATATATATATATATATAGCTTGTGTAATTATATATATATATTATATATAATACATTAAGTCATATATATATAATATATTTATGTAGACCGGAGGAGGATACTATATATATAGATATACACACACAGTTATACACGGATATATTATATATATATATATATATAATTATTACGATATAATTATAATAATATATAATTATATAATATATATATATGATAAATATTGAGTGTATATATGTTCTATAGATGGATTTTATATATATACATATATGTGTGTGTGTGTGTTTGTGTTTTATGTGTTATTGTATGAAGATATTCCGGAACCATAGATGAATATCGGTAAATATTTAATAAATATCTGAATCCCCAACCCATGGTAACTAAGAAAGGCCCATATAACGCGGAAGAACTCCATCAATCGCCCCTTAATCTTCTTGTTTTGAGAGTGATTCGTGCAAAGCCAATGTGTGTTTGCCTTTTTGAACCTCAACAGCTGGGGAAAGCGACAAAGGAGATCTTTGTCTCTTCCTTCTAACTCTCCGACATGCTTTGATCCAGTGTCGTTGGAGAAGTTATTATTCGGAAAAGTGCGTAACTTCGGACAAAGTGACAAGAAGTTAGGTAAACGAAGGTAGGATGATGATGAGTTGTTGGGGCTTTGTAATGAGTCGGGATGATTTTATGCTCAGTGGCGCTTGCTTTTTATGGAAATATTTCGATTTTGCTTTATCTGTTTATTTTAGGAGGGAAAGGGTGATCTCATTGTTTCAAGGAAGAATCCCACAAAGAAACTGGCCGTGTGTTCTTTTGACTTTACACTTTTTTTTTCTATATTTTAGTGGTGCTGATAATGTAATTACTATTAGCAATATCATTATCATTGATTTTTATCATTATAATTTTTCTAAGATGATCATGTGAAAAATTACTATAATTTTATAAACATGACTATTATTTTAAATACTAGCAGCAGCAAAAGTTTTACTATAATACAATGGCGCAATCCATTAATATCCGTTTTTATTTTTACACGTGAATTTTGAGAGTTAGGAATTTCTAGCCAGAAGAGTCTATCATGAAATAAAAAGTTGCTGGGGCGGAGGAAAAATGAGGGATAAAGATACACATAAGGAAAAAGGACATGGTGATGAAACGGCAGTCGTCTCCCCTCCACCCACCCGTTAACCGTCCACGTGTGCCCGGCGGGTCTCTCTCGAATGATTCATCCTGAACTAATGTAATTAGTGTCAGAGAAAAAATGAAATACGCTCGTCTCTCCTCTCTTCTTCATTTGATTCAATATCCAATTATAAATATCCGCTAAAAATCAATCGCTTTCTCATTCTCCGACATCTTTCCGCGGAGACAAATTGGCTCTATTTCATAGGGTCTCTACAATGCACTCTCCGCTTTCGAAAAATAAAAACTCCTTTAGACCCGTCCTCTTTCTTCCCTCCCTTTTCCCTTCCCTTCTCTTGTTTTCTTTGGTCTCTTCCTACTGGCGAAAAACTCTTTTTGCTCGCGTTCTGTCTCTTATTGCTTATTTCTCTTATTTCACCCTTCCTATGCATTACAGACTTTCACGGCAGCTGTGAGATATCAACAAGTACCTTCTTTTATATTCCTTATTATCTTTGGCCTCTTATTCTCATCATTATCGTTCAGTCTTTCCGATTTCCCGACACCATCACCTGACACGGGAGAAATGGGATGGGAACAATCAAAACATACCTATGGTAAATTCCACACACCTTCAAAAGTACTTTCTTCTTCCCCGTAAGTAACGTCTCCTCTCGTGTATTCATCCAGATTTTAAGTGGATGGAAGGGGAGAGCAAATAGTTGAACAGACAGCAACAGGCAACCAACATCATAGTGGTATCCTCACCTAATGTATTTCAGGGGAAGAAACAGCTCGTGGAGGGAGATGGGTTAGTGTTAATGAAACCAATTGCGTGCCGCCCCTGGTGTTTCCGTCATTAGAGCTCATTGAGGAGTGCCGTCAGGCAGTAACGATAGTGAATGTGGCAGGGTTTTTTAGTTATTTTATTTATTTTTAATTTATCAGGGGAGAAACGCTGTCAGTAACGTTTCAGGTATACTGTTACACTGGGTGGCTTGAATTCACATTATGTTAGTATCTTATGCGTATGCTATTATAGATTGCTAGGGTCTAATATTGTTCTGTTTGTTTCTCTGTCTCTGTGTTTCTCTCTCTCTCACTTTACTCTCCCTTACTCTAATCTCGCACTCTCTATCTATTGGTCGGTCTCCTCTCTCTCTACTTCCTCTCTCTATCTCTCCAATCACTTGTCTCTCTCTCTCTCTTTCTTTTCATCTCTCAGTCTCTCTTCTCGCTGCCTGAGTGTTGCTTCTGATTACTGTTCTTCTGTCACTCTCAGCTTCTCTTCTTTCTTCTCTCTCCTCTACTTGTCTCTTCTCTGTTGTCTGTCTGTCTTTCTCTCCTCTCCCCCCCCCCCCGCACACCCAGTCCCCCATACAGACCCACCACCAGCTAGCCTCAATCCCCCCCCCCCCCCCCCCCCCCCCCCCCCCCCCCCCCCCCCCCCCCCCCCCCCCCCCCCCCCCCCCCCCCCCCCGCCCCCCCCTCCCCCCACATCCACTACCCCCACACACTCCCCTCCCCCCACCCCCCTCCCCCCCCTCGCCCTCCCTCCCCCCCCCCCCCCCCTCCCCCCCACCCCCCCCCGCCCCCCCGCCCCCCCCCCCTCTCTCTCTCTCCCTCTCTCTCTCTCTATTGTGTTGTCTCTCTGCTGTCTTGTCTCTCTCTCTTCTCTCTCTCCATGGTCCTCTCCCCTCCTTCTCCCCCCCTCCCCTATTGGCCCTCCCCTCTTCTTCCCCCTCCCTGTCTCTGTCTCTCTGTCTGTCTCTCTGTCTCCCCTATCCCCCCATAACCACCCCCCCCACATCTCTCTCACACCACACCCCAATCCTCTCTCTCTCTCTCTCTCTCGCTCTCCCTCTCCCTCTCTCTCTCTCGCTCTCTCTCTCTCACTTCCTCTCTCTATCTCTCACTTTCTCTCTCTCTGTCTGTCTCTCTGTCTCTCTTTAAGTCTCCCTCTCTCTCTCTCTCTATTTCTGTGTGTGTGTGTGTGTGTGTTTGTGTGTGTGTGTGTGTGTGTATAAGTCTATCGATCTCTATTTCTACCTCTATGGCTATCTGTCTCTGTATCTCTCTCTCTTTCTCCCTCTCTTTTCCTCTCTTTCTCTCTCTCTCTCCTCTCTCTCCCTCCCCCTCTTTCTATACACACACACACATATGTATGTATATGTATTTATATGTATATATATATATATATAAATATATATATATATATATATATATATATATATATATATATAGAATATATTATATAATAATATATTATATACATACACACAACACACACACACACACACATATATATTATTATATATATATTTTTTTTTTAATACGTATTATATATATAATTATTATATAAATATATATATATTATATATATATATGCATATCGCTCTCCACAGATACTGAATATAACCCTGGGGATAATTTTATCGAAAATTGCTTGCTGCCTAGCGATCTAAAAATACACATTTTGAAAGTATATAAACAAAATAAAATTCAAAAAGGGATAAGTGAACAAACATTAAGAGTAAAGGGTAAATTACAGTTGGCGAAGTTACGTTATAGTCACAAATGACAGTATTGTTTTCATTAATATCTTCCTTAATAAAATACATGTCGGAAAGTCCAAAGCCTGGAAATCACAATCATGTCAATACATAGTCTTGCTTAAGGAATATTTTTACTCTAGCTCATTGTAATCATCAGATTATATGTTGTGTGATGGATATTACATATATACCATCACCATCACCTAGAAAATGATGAGTAAGTGAAATAGATACAGAAATAAAAATAAGATTAGATGCAAATACCGACTTTTAAAAAAATGATCAAACCTTGCTGTTAGGTAAATTTAGGAGCACTGACGACTGTTAGGTAAATTTAGGAGCACTGACAACTGTTAGGCAAATATAAGAGCACTGACGACTGTCAGGTAAATTTAGGAGCACTGATGACTGTTACGTAAATTTAGGGGCACTGACAACTGCTAGGTAAATTTAGGAGCATTAACGATTGTTAGGTAAATTTAGGAGCACTGACGATTGTTAGGTAAATTTAGGAGCACTGACAACTGCTAGGTAAATTTAGAAGCTCTGACGGCTGTTAGGTAAATTTAGGAGCACTGACAACTGCTAGGTAAATTTAGGATCACTGACGATTGTTAGGTAAATTTAGGAGCACTGACGATTGTTAGATAATTTTAGGAGCACTGACAAATGCTAGGTAAATTTAGGAGCAATGACAACTGCTAGGTAAATTTAAGAGCACTGACGACTGCTAAGTAAATTTAGGAGCACTGACGATTGTTAGGTAAATTTAGGAGCACTAACGACTTTTAGGTTAATATAACAGCACTGACGACTGTTGGGTAAATTTAGGAAGACTGTCGATTGTTAGGTAAATTTAGGAGCACTGACGAGTGATTGGTAAATTTAGGAGGACTGACGACTGTTAGTTAAATTTAGAAAGACTGGCGACTGTTAGGTAAATTTAGGAGCACTAACGATTGTTGGGTAAATTTAGGAGGACTGACGACTGTTAGGTAATTTTAGGAGCACTGAAGACTGTTACATAAATATAAGAGCACTGACGACTGTTAGGTAAATGTAGGGGCACTGATGACTTGGGTAAATTTAGGAGCACACAACTGTTAGGTAAATTTAGGAGGACTGACGAACACTGAAGTCTGTTAGGTGAATATAAGAGCACTGGCAACTGTTAGGTAAATATAGGGGCACTGATGACTGTTAGGTAAATTTAGGAGCACTGACAACTGTTGGGTAAATTTAGGAGGACTGACGACTGTTAAGTAAATTTAGGAGCACTGGCCACTGTTAGGTAAATTTAGGAGGACTGACAACTGTTAAGTAAATTTAGGAGCACTGGCCACTGTTAGGTAAATTTAGGAGCACTGACGACTGTTAGGTAAATATAAGAGCACTGACGACTGTTAGGTAAATATAGGGGCACTGATGACTGTTAGGTAAATTTAAGAGCACTGCCAACTGTTAGGTAAATTTAGGAGGATTGACGACTGTTAGATAAATATAAGAGCACTGGCGACTTTTGGGTAAATTTAGAAGCACTGACAACTCTTAGGTAAATTTAGGAGCATTGACGATTATTAGGTAAGTTTAGGAGCACTGACAACTGCTAGGTAAATTTAGGAGCACTGACAACTGCTAGGTAAATTTAGGAGCACTGACGACTGTTAGGTAAATTTAGGAGCACTGACAACTGTTAGGTAAATTTAGGAGCACTGACAACTGATAGGTAAATTTAGGAGCACTGACGACTGTTAGGTAAATATAAGAGCACTGACGACTGTTAGGTAAATTTAGGAGCACTGACGACTGTTAGGTAAATTTAGGAGCACTGACGACTGTTAGGTAAATTTAGGAGCACTGACGACTGTTAGGTAAATTTAGGAACTGACAATTCTTAGGTAAATTTAGGAGCACTGACGACTTTTAGGTAAATTTAGGAAGACTGTCGATTGTTAGGTAAATTTAGGAGCACTGACGACTGCCAGGTAAATTTAGGAGCACTGACAACTGCTGGGTAAATATAAGAGCACTGACGACTGTTAGGTAAATTTAGGAGCACTGACGACTGTTAGGTTAACTTAGGGTGACTGACGACTGTTAGGCAAATATCAGAGCACTGGCGACTGTTGGATAAATTTAGGAGCACTGACGAGTGATTGGTAAATTTAGGAGCACTGACGACTGTTAGGTATATTTAGGAGCACTGACAACTGTTAGTTAAATTTAGGAGCACTGACGACTGTTAAGTAAATTTAGGAGCACTGAAGACCGTTACGTAAATATCAGAGCACTGGCGACTGTTGGTTAAATTTAGGAGCACTGACGAGTGTTAGGTAAATTTAGGAGGACTGACGAGGACTGAAGTCTGTTAGGTGAATATAAAAGCACTGACAACTGTTAGGTAAATATAGGGGCACTGATGACTGTTAGGTAAATTTAGGAGCACTGACAACTCTTAGGTAAATTTAGGAGGACTGGCCACTGTTTATGTAAATTTAGGAGCACTGAGGACTGTTAGGTAAATATAAGAGCACTGACGACTGTTAGGTAAATATAGGGGCACTGATGACTGTTAGGTCAATTTAGGAGGATCGACGACTGTTAGGTTAATTTAGGAGCACTGACAACTGATAGGTAAATTTAGGAACACTGACAATTGATAGGTAAATTTAGGAGCACTGACGACTGTTAGATAAATATAAGAGGACTGACGACTGTTAGGTAAATTTAGGAGCACTGACAACTCTTAGGTAAATTTAGGAGCACTGACGATTATTAGGTAAGTTTAGGAGCACTGACAACTGCTAGGTAAATTTAGGAGCACTGACGACTGTTAGGTAAATTTAGGAGTATTGACGATTGTTAGGTAAATTTAGGAGCACTGACAACTGCTAGGTAAATTTAGGAGCACTGACGACTGTTAGGTAAATTTAGGAGCACTGACAACTGTTAGGTAAATTTAGGAGCACTGACGACTGTTAGGTAAATATAAGAGCACTGACGACTAGGTAAATTTAGGAGCACTGACGATTGTTAGGTAAATATAGAAGCCCTGACAACTGTTAGGCAAACAGAGTTTCCAAATTAGCGCTTTTGGCGCTAAATCTAGCTCTTTTTCAAGTTATTTAGCGCTTAAATTTATCATTTAGCACCTTAGTGCCTTTTTTAGTGCTTTTTAAAAATACTTAGCTCCAAATTTAGCGCCTTATGGCTCATTACAGTTGCTCTTTATCATGTACTTTTTATATTTTCATTTTTTTATTAATTTATTTGTTTATTTATTTAGTAAGTTTTAGCTACCACGTAATGTCAGTACCCCAGACGCTTGATGTACGCATTTTGTGACAAACATACGTAAAATAAATACCTCTATAGGTGTGTAATGCTTTGTTTTGTCAATAAAATAAAATCATGGCTGGTGCGGGAGAACCGAACCTGTCGGCCACTCGTCAGAGTCCTGTCCAAGTTGCACAGTTGCGTGTGTTACTGCCATTCCAGTCTGAAATGCTAGGTAGTTAAGTTAAACAATATTGTACTACCTTTTTCATTGGATACTGTTATCATTAGTAATTTCACAGACGCGACGTAAAAATAATGGACTGGAGTTACAAAAGCTCACTGCTATAGGGACTGATAATGCTTCTGTTATGACGGGAGTTAACAATGGAGTGTATGCAAAACTCAAAACAGAAGTTCCTCATCTCATCCTTATTAAGTGTGTCTGCCATTCTTTGCAGTTAGCTGTGTCTCATGCAACAGCTCCGTGCCTCCCTAGAAACCTAGACTTTTTGATTAAAGAGACTTATAATTGGTTTTCCCATTCTGCTATCCGCCAAGCTAGATACAAGGAAATATTTTCTCTGATAAATGATGGTCAAGCTCCACTTAAATTAATTCACCTGAGCCAGTCTCGATGGCTTTCAGTTGAATCGGCAATAGTCAGAATTTTGCAACAATGGCTTGAACTTAAGACTCACTTTGGCATGGCAAGACATGGTGAAAAGTGTTACACAGCTGAGATCCTGTATGGAATGTTTTGTGACAAGGAAAACTATGCATTCCTTGTATTTCTGAAACATATTCTGGGAGAAGTTCAGCGAGTTAATAAGAAATTTGAAGCAGAGGTACAAGATCCAACGAAACTACTGAGTGACCTTCTTCATCTTATTGATTCTATGAAGTCAAAGGTCCTCATCCCAGGTAAAACATTAAAGGCAGGGGAGTTGATTGAAAGCTACTTGGACCCACGTCCTTACTTGGGATATGAGTTTGAAAAGGAGATGTCAGAATGCAAATTTCCTCATGAAAAACAAATAAGACAAAGATGTGTAAGTTTTGTTGTGGAGCTAATCAAACAGCTTGAGCAACGTCTGCCTGACAATGTTCAAGTCTTGCAGTCAATGTCCTTACTGAGTGCAGGTGAATGCTTGCAACCCATAAAGCCTGGAATAATAGATCTAGCAAAGATGTTCACTGAGAGTGATGAAATTTTGACACGAATTGACTTCCAGTGGAGAAATCTACATAAAATACTGTGGAAGAAAAATACTGACACATCAGAACTCTGGGCTGAAATATCTTCGCACACAGATGCAACTGGAGAAAACCCCTTCAGTGATCTTGCAGAATTGGCTTTGACTGTCCTAACACTACCTCACTCGAATGCAGATGTGGAACGCATCTTCAGTCACATGAATATCGTGAAGTCAAAGCTACGAAATCGGCTGAGTATCAAAAGCTTAAATGCGTTGCTGACTATTAGGTATGGACTACGAAGAAATGGAAGCTGCTGCTATGATTACAAACTGCCTAAGGAAGTACTTCAAAGTATTGGAACACTTAAAGCATACGAGTCATCACAATCTCCAGCAGGATGCTCACACACACAACCACAGCAGAGTGCCGCCACAGACGAAGAGATTGGAGACTGGGAGCTGGCAGATTTGGAGTAAAAGTGAGTATTTTGCTGTGAATCCATTATATTTTATGCTACATATATTTCAGCATTAAAAGTTAGGTGAAAGGACAATTAATAGGGATACTACACAACTTTGCGAAATTTAGCGCTTTTTAGGGGTGGACATAGCGCCTTTTCAAATTACGAGTTGGCAACTCTGTAGGCAAATTTAGGAGCACTGACGATTGTTAGGTAAATTTAGGAGGACTGGCGACTGTTAGGTAAATTTAGGAGCACTGACAACTGTTAGGTAAATTTAAGAGGACTGACGACTGTTAGGTAAATTTAGGAGCACTGATGCCTGTTAAGTAAATTTAGGAG
>NW_028234405.1:29985979-29988479 GCF_977035675.1 Penaeus japonicus
ATTAACTTACAATCAGAGCAAATGGAATATGAGGATCGGATATAGAATATAACGATAAGGATATAAGGATTATCAAATACCTCCTGTGTGTGATTCCAGTGAAAAAAAAAGTCTTGCTTTCCGCTAAGTAGAATAACGTTAGCTTTTGTCTTGTATTTCAAGAGATTGATAGTTTTCTTCAGAATCATCTGACTCTGTATTCCATAGTTATAGATTATATCCCAAAGCAGTATATGTTCGAGGATAATGACAGCAATGCCACTTTAATGTTATACGTACACCACAGTTTTTTTCATTGCAGCTGCTTTGTTGTTGCAATTCAGAGAAGGGGAGCAAAATTGCCATAAAGAGAAGCTCTCAAGTCGATCCTAAACTATTACTTGCGATTAAAGTATTGCTGACATAAAGTGGAAGAGTTTAAAGCCAATAAGGAGTTTTTTAGTGAAAAATTGTTGTTTGCTTTTAACATATATTTCTTATGAAATTTGAAGATATCATATAAGTTAGAGCAATTTCTCCAGTTATGTTCATATGAATTCTATCAATTTATTAAGATTCAATTTTCTTCACTCAAGAGTATTATTCAGGCTGGTCTGTTGTATTCATATAGCAATATTCTGTTCGGCTGAAAATGCCTTTTGTATACAATGTGAGCATCACTCTATATAATTGAAAACGCTTTATTTATATCAGCCGAGAGAGTGGGAGAAAAGAGTGACTGAAGAAAATAGAAAAAAAATATATATCGAATATGTGTTTCCCATTAATTAGTAAAGAAGGTTGCAAAATATTTTACAGAAGCACAATTTCTTTACGGAAAAGGCGGGTTGCAGGAAACTGTTTACTATACAGATAAAGTGTGTGTGTGTGTGTGTGTGTGTGTGTGTGTGTGTATAATATATATATATGTATTATATATATATATATATATATATATATATATATATATATATATATATATATATATATATATCTTTATATATATATATATATTATATATATATATATATATATATATATATATATATATATATATATATATATATATGTATATATATATCACAAAAACACAAACACAGTAACGTGCACATAACAGAATTAATAAAACACTGCCACAAATTGAAAGGAAAAACTCGCGACATTTCGAACTTTTAAAGAAATTTCCTCGCCAGGCGTAAGCAATCCAAAAATGAATAGTAGAAGGAAATTTTGACAAGAATATATAGGGAAAGGATGATAGTAGGAACGAGGGCTGACTCAGGTCACCGAAGGATGTTTAAGGTCAATTAATCTAGGGAATGCTTTTCCCACTAAAAAGGAGGTAAGATCATCCAACCCCCATTGTCCAGCACTCAAGTTAAAATTGGGAATCTTTTTAATTGTGGCAGTGTTTTATTAATTCTGTTATGTGCACGTTACTGTGTTTTTTTTGTGTGTGTGTGATTCATCATGGAAGCCACGTTTGGTCCCTTCTTCCTGTCTTTCGTGTTCGCCACTTGCCCGGCGATTGCACGACTTTTTTGGCAATACGGACAAGCTCTGATTTCCTCCAGGAGGAAGAAAAAACAGATTAAGTTTCTACAGGATATTTTACAAGAACAGGTGAGTCCCCCTTCCTTTGGCCAGTACCTTGTTAATTCTAGATTAGGCGTACCTTTTTCCAGTTATGAGTGTCATCGTTTACGAGATAGCATTCGCTGTGCTAAATTAGATGTTGAAGATGCATTACCCCAATTCAATTCTTAGATGATCTTCTGTCGTTTGCTGCTCATAGATCTTCCCTTAAAAGTTGTCGTCATTGAGCTTCCCTCCATAATAAACCTCACAATATTTGTTCACGGAGCCCTTGGTCGAAATTTTCTCTCACCGACTCGGTTGTTAATTTGTCGTCTTATACTCTTTCTCGTTATGAAACCGAACTTTTAGGCTTTGGATTATCCTTTGCTACAAAACCCAGTCATGTTAACTGTTTGGATTACATTAAAGGCCTCGATGGTCTTATTGCTAAACAAAATAAGTTCTTTAACAAAGATTTAAGCTTCCTTAAGGGAGTCATGTTAAATCCCATCCTCGATTTATTTGATGATTTTAATGGTTTACCACGTCGTTATTATTTAGCGATCAAATCGCTTAAACGTAACTCTAGTATCGTGATCACCAAAGCGGATAAGGGCAGTAACGTTGTTATCATAGATAAAGTAGATTATGTCCATAAAGCTCATCTCCTCTTAAATGATAACATGACATTAAAAACTTCGGTCGAATCCTTACCCCTCGGTGACTGAGTCTTTTCGTAGAAGTCTTAAACGTATTGCTGCAAAATACCCCGATCCAAAACTTTTCGATCGTTTCAGGACACTCAATCCGTCTATTCCTTATTTTTATGGTCTCCCTAAAACTCATAAGGATGGTATTCCCTTAAGACCAATTATTTCGTCGTGTAACTCAGTTACTCTCCCACGTGCGTCGTGGCTGGCTAGTAACTTATCACCTCTTTTAG
>NW_028234405.1:29995979-29998479 GCF_977035675.1 Penaeus japonicus
TTTATGTAATCAATATCTAAGATCTAGTGAGTCTTACCTGTATAGCAAATATCAATAAAGATTATATTCCGTGATTAGTGACTTTGGATAAAGTGATTAGTAATTTTGGATAAAAATGGCAATATTTCAATTTGGCAATAAGTCAACATGAAAATCACATACAGTACCAAAGGGAATTGTCAATAATTTCCTATTCTGCTCCGTCTACTACATTAGTGCCATTAACACATACCACTTAGCATTCCATTCACTGCACCTAATCTAACCCCTTCATAGGTCTCTCTCTATCTATCTATCTATCTGTCTCTGTCTTTCTCTCTCTCTATCTATCTATCTGTCTCTGTCTTTCTCTCTCTCTCTCTCATTCTCTCTCTCTCTCTCTTTCTCTCCCCCTTTTATACCCCCTAGAAACTCGTACTCTTGGTATAAGATACTGTTGCGACAGAGATCAACAACAGACTTTAAGTAAATTGCATAGAATTTATTTTTGGTTCATTACGAGGGGGAAATGCAATAGAGGAAAGGGGAGGTAGACGCAAACAAGCCCTCTCATCACACCATCTACTAGCACTTCGACCTTTGAATATCCAATGTTTGATCAGCGCCAGACAGCACCATAGAATCTTCCGTCACCACGATTAGCACCGTAGGATCTTCCGTCCGTCACCACGATCAGCACCGTAGGATCTTCGTCACCACGATCAGCACCGTAGGATCTTCCGTCCGACACCACGATTAGCACCGTAGGATCTTCTGTCCGTCACCACGATCAGCACCGTAGGATCTTCCGTCCGTCACCACGATCAGCACCGTAGGATCTTCGTCACCACGATCAGCACCGTAGGATCTTCCGTCCGACACCACGATCAGCACCGTAGGATCTTCCGTCCGACACCACGATTAGCACCGTAGGATCTTCCGTCCGTCACCACGATCAGCACCGTAGGATCTTCGTCACCACGATCAGCACCGTAGGATCTTCCGTCCGTCACCACGATCAGCACCGTAGGATCTTCGTCACCACGATCAGCACCGTAGGATCTTCCGTCCGTCACCACGACCAGCACCGTAGGATCTTCGTCACCACGATCAGCACCGTAGGATCTTCCGTCCGTCACCACGATCAGCACCGTAGGATCTTCTGTCCGTCACCACGATCAGCACCGTAGGATCTTCCGTCCGTCACCACGATCAGCACCGTAGGATCTTCTGTCCGTCACCACGATCAGCACCGTAGGATCTTCTGTCCGTCACCACGATCAGCACCGTAGGATCTTCGTCACCACGATCAGCACCGTAGGATCTTCCGTCCGTCACCACGACCAACAACGTAGGATCTTCGTCACCACGATCAGCACCGTAGGATTTTCCGTCCGTCACCACGATCATCACCGTAGGATCTTCTGTCCGTAACCACGATCAGCACCGTAGGATCTTCCGTCCTTCACCACGATCAGCACCGTAGGATCTTCCGTCACCACGACCAGCACCGTAGGATCTTCGTCACCACGATCAGCACCGTAGGATCTTCTGTCCGTCACCACGATCAGCACCGTAGGATCTTCCGTCCCCACGATCAGCACCGTAGGATCTTCCGTCCGTCACCACGATCAGCACCGTAGGATCTTCCGTCACCACGATCAGCACCGTAGGATCTTCTGTCCGTCACCACGATCAGCACCGTAGGATCTTCCGTCCGTCACCACGATCAGCACCGTAGGATCTTCCGTCCCCACGATCAGCACCCTAGGATCTTCCGTCCGTCACCACGATCAGTACAGCGAAGAAAGTGATGCTGTAGTGATCATTGACTTATCATTGATGTAAGTTGCAAGTTCATTTCTTATGGAGCTTGCCATAATTAATCTTTGTACATTTAAAATAGATTACCAACGGAGTGGGCCGAGCGGTAAGCACTCTCCGAAGGCACGGTTGGTCTGGGATAAATGTTGCTCGTGAATTTTGTTAAAAGTGTTACTTCCCGTACATACACAAAAAGAGCCTGGGCACAACTCTTTTACTAAAGACATGTAATCATAAAAGAATATAACAAATCCTGCACATACAACTGGGGCACACTACTTACCTTACAATGTCTCTCGTACCGTCCATTGATTACCACTTTGTAACACAGATACAATAAAGATTAAAGGCTCGGCTATGGCCTCTCTCTATATCAACTTATAGCAGGAGGTCCTCTTACCCGGCAGTCTTCCGTCAAGGATCTCTGGCTTAAGGAAAGAAAACCACACTGCTATAAGCAAACTGCCCGTTTGGATGAGGAGAGAGAGTACCAATAGCTTTGGCCGTGCGAGCTTGAGTCCCTTGTTCCTCTCCGGGCATCTCCCTCAACGTCTTGACGGCGGCAACAAGCAGTTATGATCTTTTAAGAGGAGTGAGACCTTCTTGGCTCCCATGTTTTAAAATTAACCCACAGCGGACGGGTGTCATGACATACATGACGTAGGAGCTTTGGCCTGACGACGGGCGTCCTGACGTA
>NW_028234405.1:30025979-30028479 GCF_977035675.1 Penaeus japonicus
ACAAACGTCAAACACATAATAGTATGCAAAAACTCACAAAAACACACCCGACCCAAGCATCCTCACCAACAAAGTACACACAAACACCACAACACACACACACACTCACGACACACTAACACACATGACACACTCACAAACAAACCAATGATATATGAGTTGGTATTGTGAGATGACCCCCCACCACACACACCCTCCCACACACACACTCACACACACACACTCTCACACACACACTCACTCACGACACTTTGCACACCCTCACACACACACACACAGCACACACACACACACAAACACACACACACTCAAACACCCACCCACACACACCCAGCATCCCCCCTCACTTCCTCTCTTGCTCGCTCGCTGTCGGTTTTCCGTCGCTATCTCTCCTTTCGCTCTCACTCTCTCTGCCCACGCTCTGCGGTTTTGCTTCATCTGCCTCTCTGTGTCGCGCGCTGTTTGTTCGCGTCTCCCTCGTCTCTCCCGCCCTCCGCTCTCCCCCCTCTCCGCCCCCCCTCCTCCCTCTCTCTCTCACAATGCTCTCTCCTTCGTCGCGCTCTCGTCGTCGTGTCTTCTTGTTGACTGTGTTTTTACACTCACCCTTACTTGTGCCAAAACCACTCTCATTTCATTACACACACACCCCCTAAAATCACCACAACGCCCCGGTTGGGTATATTGGAACACTATGCCCCACCCATCCAGCAATGTATAGCTATCAATCACAAACCACCTTCAAACACCTACTACACCCAAACTCTCCATATACGGGACCACTTCAATTATTTCCTTTCTTATTCTTACCAATCCTTTATTATATTATAAATATATTTCAATTAATTATTATTTATTTTAATACTACCCCATTCCACTCTCCGCGACTCGCCATGCTCTATCCCTCACATTACCCCCCCCCCCCCCCCCCCCCCCTCCCCCCAATGTATTATATATCACCCACTTCCCTCTTCCCCCACAAATTTTACATTCATTCTTTTCTCTTCTGCTGTTCCTCTTTAACCTCTTTTTCCCTTATCACATCATCGACCCTCTCTCTCCTATCCTACCTCGCCTTCCCTTCCTCTGCTCTTTCTTTCTTTTTCCTTTTTCCCTTTCTTTTCCTCCTCCTTCTCTTGTCCCCTACTTCCTTCTATTTTTCTTTGTCCCACTAACTCCTTTTTTTCTGTCCCTCTCGTCCCCCTGTCTCCTTCCCTGTCCCCCATTTCCCCTCACCCATGTCCAGAGCAGCCTTCCTTATCATCGTAGCAAATTACTTGAACCTTGACAGATATTCCTGCTGTCTGCAAACTACACAGTGCGATACGAAAGAGGGGAGATTTAGAAAAGAAATATATATATACAAACAGAAAAAAATAAAGGCAATAAAGAAAAGTAATGATAAGGATAAAGATAATAAGAAGATGGAAGAAGAAGAAAGAGGAATGAAAACTTTAAAGGGGAAAAGAACGGAAAACAAAAAGTAAAATCTCAAAAAAGGGAGAAAATAAAGAAAAATTGGCGACATCTTTCCCTGAGTGGAATGACTTCGGGGGAACGAAAATTGAGCGTAAGAGTCACAGGGAGAAGTAACTTAAGAGAAGGAGGGGAGAAAGCGGGAGGGGGACGGGGAGGGAAGAGTTCCTGGAAGGGCGAGGGGAGAGGGCTGTTAGGCTGGTAGGGGAGGGGGAGTGTGGAGGAAAATAAGAGTGGAGGGGGAGGGAGGGAGGGAAGTGTGCCAGGAGGGAAAGGGGTTGTTGGTCAGTCAGGGGGAGGGTAGGAAAAGTAGGAATGGGGGAGGGAAGTGTGTGCCAGGAGGGGGAAAGAAGGAGGAAGTGGTGGTAGGGGGAGATAAGGGTGCCAGCATGGGAGAGGGAAGGGGTCAGGCTGGCAGGAGGGAAGAGGTTGAGGCTGGGTGTATCAGGAGAGGAGAGGGCGGGGGGTCAGTTTGCTGATGAGGGGGCGTAGGAAGGGGGGAGGGGGGGGGGAGGTCAGTTTGCTGGTGAGGGGGCGTAGGAAGGGGAGAGGGGGAGGAAGGGATCACTTCGACCGACTTTCCCCTTTGTCATTGGAAGGGGAATAATGCATCACGGTATTAAGGAACTAGGGGAGGAAGGAGGCAGGAGAGAAGGAGGGAAAGGAGGGAAAAGAAAAGAAAGGAGAGGAGAGAAGAGGAGATGGAAGATGAACATCAACGAAAAAGGGAGAGAGAGAGAAGGAGAAGGAAAGTAGAGAGAAGAGGAGGAAGAGAAAGTGGAGATTCTGAAGAAGCCAAGAGATGAGTGGAGAAGAGAAAGAAGGAGATAGAGGGGGGGGGGGAAGAGAGAGAAAGAGAGAAAGAGAAAGAAAGAGAGGGAGAGAGAGAACGATCTCGAGCGAGCGAGAGGGGGAGAGAAGTTGGGAAACTGGTAGAGAGCCATGGGAAACTCAAATAAGAGTTGATAAAAGAGACGGACCGAGAAATGCAATGAAAGTCATCAGACATATGGAAGGTCGTAAACTG
>NW_028234405.1:30040979-30043313 GCF_977035675.1 Penaeus japonicus
TCCTCATTAACACTAATATTAGCATGATATTTTTCTCTTCTCTCGCTCTCCTTCTCTCTTTCTCTCTTTGTTTCGCTTATATGTACTCTAAATAGGGAATGCGAATATCATAAATGAACCCAGTCGATCTCCCGCATCCATATACACGAAAGGATGTCTGCAAATAACAAACGGATCTATGCAACACCATATTTTTATATGTTTCTGTGTTCTTATATGTGCTTTATTTTCCTATTGAAATAAACAATATTCGACAAAAAAAAAAAAAAAAAAAAAACAGAGGATATACACAAAGGGAAAGCGTGCGAATTTCAGTCACTGCAACAAGTCAACAAGCAAATGACTTGCCTACTTCCGTATCACCACCGAAGGGCAGGCCGCCTGTGTGACAAAACACACTAGGTTCTCTATCTTCTTCGTTTCCTTGATCGTATTATAGCGAAATCACAAATTATTTTTTTTTACAAATGGCAAACGTAGTCTGTTACATAAGCCGGTGTGAATTTATCTCTTTTGTTTCATGTTATTTTTATCTTTTGAAATGAAGATATCTTATGAGCAATGTGTTACCATTTTCAAAACCTTATGATTTACGTAACTTCGATGGGGCTGCATCCGTATGGTATAATCGGCTGGGCCATGCGGTGCCCGTGCGGAAGGAATGGCAGAAATCAGGAGAGAGGCTGGGATCCCTTGTGTGTGTGTGTGTGTACACACACACACACACACACACACACACACACACACACACACACACACACACACATATATATATATATATATATATATATATATATTTTATTTATATATATATATATTATATAAATATATATATATATATATACAAACATTCTTAATACATACATATATATATATATATATATATATATATTTATATATAGTATATATATATATATATATATATATACATATATATAATAAGACATACTTACAATATATATTTTATATATATATTATAATATATATCTTATATATGTGTATATATATTTATATATATATATAGAAAAAGATTATATACTAATATGTATATATATATATTACATATGTATATATATATATAATCGTATATATTACTATATATATTATATATATCTTTATGTATATATACATAAATGTTTCATTGTAGATGTATCTATATATTATATATATATAAATATACATTTATATATATATTATTGTTTATATATATTATTAAATATATGTCTATATATATATTTATTTATTTATTTATTTAATTTATTCATTTGTATATGTTTATATATATACATATTCATATATGTATATATATAACTTTATTCATTTGTATATGTTTATATATATACATATTCATATATGTATATATATAACTTTATTCATTTGTATATGTTTATATATATATACATATTCATATATGTATATATATAACTTTATTCATTTGTATATGTTTATATGTATAAATATTCGTATATGTATATATATACATAATTATGTGTGTATCTTAATGTTAAAGAGATTCCTAGTGAAATCATTTTAAAAATACTAATAACGTAAACACTTATGTAGCCTAATGAAAAATAAACATCCATTTGTTCTAAACAGCACTGTAAAAGAGGAAAGAAAAAGAAAAAGAAAAAAAAATATTTTGCACTGGACATACATTTCGTGGCGCCCAAGTACAGTATGAAAGGATTTTAAAATTGCCACTTATATGAATTTTTCGTCCATGAGGATGCCTCATTATGGAACGTCATTAAGCCGATCAAATGGTTGTTTAAAGTGTGTTCTTCCCCATGCAATGACTATCCCATGCAACAATTTCGGCGGCTGAATATGAGCTGAAAGGGTGTTATTGGGTTTCACCAAAAAGTGTTAATTGCTCACAGCAGTATCAGCGGTGGTGCTCCCTCTTCTTCCGCCCTTCTGCCCTGCTCTACGCCCCGCCGCTCGGATTGGTGGATACATTTTACTGCTTGTGTTTATATCACTGGACGAGACTGTAATGAGGGTGTGGGTGAATGGCATGTCGCGTTGTGTTTAAAGTCATTGGGATTATGCATTGTACGCAATAAGCTCACAAATACACAGCCTTTAAACACACACATTATGCATATATGAGAAGGATTTGTTCAATTTTCACTTGTAAGGCATTAATTTGATATTAAGTGTGATGTTTGCATTGGGTGCGTCTGTTGAGTGAGTGTTCGTATGAATCGTGTGGTTTTATATTTGCAAACTTCAAGCCACCTCACTTTTCAACGATCTCAGCGCCACCTCAGTTTGCGATACAAACAAACATTATAGAATATATGTATATTTAATCTTATATATACATCT
>NW_028234405.1:30060913-30063413 GCF_977035675.1 Penaeus japonicus
GTTTGTGTTTATAGCAACAGAGGAAAACGCTCCGGTGATTGCCTGCCACTCCTGGCAACTTTGTTTATTTGATCAATTAAGCAACAACCACTCGAATAAACAATATCAACCACTCAACCAAGCGCGAACAAGCGAAGTATCTCCTTTACGGTCAACAGTCTTAACTGCCGAAGCTATTTTCCAAACTTATTTGTTTTCCTTTCTACCCAGGATAAGCTTGCGCTCATCATAGGAGACTTGGTATAGAAAACTAAGTATTGGAGACCGCCATGATGGACTGTCCTATACGACACCGTCCTCTATGCTCGTCCTTTAAGTAAGTGAATACTATAACATGAAGAAATTAAAGGTAAAGAGCCATAGATGATAAATATCTTGGCTTTGAGCTCCTAGTATGTATAATCGTTATTGCTACTACCATTGTTATCATTATTATAATTATCATTATTATTCTTGTTTTTATTAGCATGAATTGATGTTATAATCATTGTTCTCATTATTATCATCCTTATAATCATTATTATTACTATGATAATTATTTTCACTATTATTATTATAATTACTATTACTATCATTATCATTATCACTATAATCATCATATTTATCATTATCATCACTGTTATCACTGTTATAACTGTCGTTATAGTTATTACTATTATCAGTTCTACCATCATATCTTCATTATCACCATCGTCACCATCATTATTTTAAGCGCCCTCATCATTATCATCATTATTGTCATTGCTCGTGTTTTTGTTATTATTACTTTTATTATTGCCGTTATCATCAGCGTCATCATTATCCTCATCATTATCATCACTATTAATCACAATCATCACTATCACCATCATCAACTGATCAAAACCAATATAATAATCATAACCCCCATCATTACATTAACATCATGGTCATGGCTGTAATTGATTCTAAGTGCTGACGACAACAGCCAAATCAGGAAGGCTAGAAAAGGCAGATGGAATTAATGGGTGGTGTCCCATCCCTGTTTCAAGGAAAAAACAGGGCCATTTGCCCCCCCCCCCCTTTTTTTTTCCTTACATCTTGATTGATTTGCTTATTCAAACCTATTTGTATATCTGCTAATATCTCTGCAACTCTGTTATATTTTGGGAGTTACAATGTTTCGGAAGTTGATACTCGGAATAACAGAACAAAAAAAAGAAAAAAAAATTATATATCCCCGAGAGAAACACTAAATAATCCTTAGGGATGTTATTGGTAAGATAATCCTTTTTTAAAGCAGTTTCGGTACAAGTTAATCATATTTGGTGAGATGGGAGAGAGAGGGGGGGGGGGGGAAGGGAGGGAGGGAGAAAGATAGAAAGAGAAAGAGAGAGAGAGAGAGAGAGAGAGAGAGAGAGAGAGAGAGACCGAGACCGAGACTTTCTGTGCTACTCTAAACCTCGGGGACGGAAACGGAATAAGACAAGCCACGAGTACGAGAACCGAGAAAGGAATCTAATAGCATTAACGTTTACGACGAAGGGAAACTACTTCGGTTTTCCAAACTCCATTTTGACAAAATGGTTGAAAGGATTTTAATGTGATGATAGTGATGATGATGATGGCGATGACGACGACTAAAACGATGATGGTAATGGTGATAACAATAATAACAGTATGAATTAGAATATGAATATAGTAATTGTGGGTGTATAGATAAATGATGGCGATTGTAATAATGATGATAAAAATAATTACATGAAATTATGAATAGAATAAGAAAGAAAGGTAAACCACAAAATATATAAAAGTTCCTCCAACACATCTAGCAAAAAAGAGAGAAAAAAATCCTACTCCAGAGTCATTTGAATAAAACACGTGATTACAACACAGAATCTGGACATCGTCAAGAAGTTGCCTTAATAAGCATATTTGATGAGATGAGAGTACCAAAATGAGCAGGGGAGAGAGGGTAAAAAGCTCACTAGCTATTTTATACCGAACAAACTAAGCTGTAGTTGAAACAAACAAACAGACATTCCTCTTAATCATATGCTTCTCTCTCTCTCTTTCTTCAGCTTTCTTTATAATTCTCTCTTTTACCTTCTCTTTCTTTCGTTCGTCTTTTGTTGCTGTCTCTGTCATTACTTCGGTGTTTGTATGTTTCCCTCCCTTCCTTTCTTCCTTTTACTCTCTGTAGCTGTCTCTATCTCTTTTTTTTTCTCCTTCTTTATTGCTTTCTGTTTCACTTTTTTTTTCTCTCTCCCCCCTCCTCTCTCTCTCTCTCGCTCACTCCCATTCCTCTTAACCTTACGCTTTTCTCTCTCTATCTCTTTCTTCCTCTCCCTCTAGCATTCGAAAAAAAGCGCTGTTGGATATTTATTCCTAAATTAATATACAATTAAGTGTATGTCAGAGAGAAAAAAAACGGATAAATTACCCTCAACATTAATTACACATGTTAAAAAAAAACTAGTTATTTGTTGGAAAATGTTTTTTTAACAGGCGCCTTCATAAAAAACAACTGTTTGTAGCTTGG
>NW_028234405.1:30075913-30078413 GCF_977035675.1 Penaeus japonicus
GATGATACATATATATATATATATATATATATATATATATTATATATGTATATATGTATATATGTATATATCTATATATGTATATATGTATATACATATATATATACATATATATATATATATATATATATATATATATATATATATACATATATATATGTGTGTGTGTGTGTGTGTGTGTGTGTGTGTGTATACATATATGTATATGTATATATATATATATATATATATATATATATATATATATATATATCATCGTCGGCCTGTCCTCTGATTCCAGTTTCATCCCGCCATCTTGTCATTGGCCTTGCCCTTGGTCTCTTTGTGTCCTGTATTTCCCATTCTGTTGTTTTGTTTGTCCACCTGTTGTCCTGTCTCCGATATATATATGTCCAGCCCACTGCCACTTTTTCTTCCTAATGCTCTTGAGTATATCCTCTACTTTTGTTTGTTGCCTGATCCATGTGGCTATTTTCTTGTCTCTTAAGCTAACTCCTAGCATAAGCCTTTCCATTCCTCTTTGAGCACTTACTAGTTTCCTTTCGAGTGCCTTGGTCGTAGTCCATCTTTCAGACCCATATGTCATGATGGGCAAGACACATTGGTCAAAAACCTTTCTCTTTAGACATAATGGCAGGCGACCTCGTGATATATTACTATGTGTACCGAAGGCACTCCAACCTAGCCTGATTCGCCGTTTTATCTCGGCTTCGCAGGATGTTTTCGTCTGGATGAGTTGCCCTAGGTATACATACTCGTTTACTTTTAGTACCTCGCCCTGCATTTGTATTGGACTGTTGAACATGACTTTAGTCTTTTTCATGTTCATTTTAAGGCCAGACTTTCCCTATTCAAATCGCTTGGTAATTGTTATAACTCATCTGCTGACTCGCTGAAAAGAACAATGTCATCTGCAAATCTTAAATTGCTTAAGTATTCCCCATTTTAATCCCTTTTTCCTCCAATCTAACTTCTTTAATATTTCCTCCAAGCAAGCTGTAAACAGTTTCGGTGAGATGGTATTTTATTGTTTTCTGCGTGCATTTTGATGGTCGCTCTACCATCTCTATACATATCCTCTAATAATCCTTGTTTATGAATTGTATCTAGTACTGCAGATATCTGTACCGAATCGAATGCCTTTTCATAATCTACGAATGCCATACACAGGGGCTTCCTATATTTGTTTGTTTTCTCTCTTATTTCGGTTAGTGTGTGGATATGGTCTGTAGTTGAGAATATATTCTTATATATATATATATATATATATATATATATATATATATTCATATATATATATATATATATTCATATATATATACATATATATGCATATATATAAATATATATGAATACATATATATATATATATATATATATATATATATATATGAATACATATATATATATATATATATATATATATATATATATATATTATATATATATAATATATACATATACATATATGGTTTCTGTGTAAAACATACACACTCACATATATGTATATATATATATATATATATATATATATATATATATATATATATATATATATATATATATATATATATGTGTGTGTGTGTGTGTGTGTGTGTGTGTCTCTCTCTCTCTCTCTCTCTCTCTCTCTCTCTCTCTCTCTATATATATATATATATATATATATATATATATATATATATATATATATATATATATATATATTCACACACACACACACACACACACACACACACACACACACACTCACATACAGGCAGGGAGGCA
This sequence comes from Penaeus japonicus, assembly GCF_977035675.1. NCBI lineage: Eukaryota > Metazoa > Arthropoda > Malacostraca > Decapoda > Penaeidae > Penaeus > Penaeus japonicus. The sequence goes on from NW_028234405.1 coordinate 30,077,681, forward strand.
GGCAGAGAAACACAAAGACAGAAAGACGACAACTGGAGCACAAGTTGTATCCGAGAGAAGGGGGAACTCGCAGGTGCAGACAAGGAGACACTCTGGGCGAAGATACAATGTTAGGGAAAGACAGACAGCAGAGCACCCGATCGAGGAGCGGAGTTGAACGAATAGTTATTGCGAAGCAGGAGACAGCAAGAGTGAAGCACACAAAGTGGGGAGGATAAGAGTAAATTGAATAAGATCGTTGTCAGCAGGAGTCGAGGAAGGGGCGAGAGAGAGCTGAACCTGTCAGATGAAGTGGCTGATAGACCCTTTAACTGCCAAACTCCCACGGCGTCGCTGACACCGCTGACTACCGGATGACCGGCGAGATGTTGGCAGACGTTGGCAGCAGCGTTGGCAGCAGCGGTGGCAGCAGCGGTGGCAGGGAAGGCATCTCCGGCAGCGCGTGTTCTTGAATGATACTGACAGTAGCAAAGTGTCTTGCATAGCTGGAATCTTCGGGGAACAACGTTCTGCGGCAACTGTCAACGGATCGTCGCTGCGAGATTGCATCGAAGTCGCACCTGGAGTGATGGTGAGGAGGATGGCGATGGTGAGGATGAGGTGATGATTATGTTGAGGATAAGGTTGGTGAAGATGATGATGGTGATAGTGAGGAGGATGGTGATGGGGATGTTAATGATGATGATGGTGATGGTGAGGAGGATGATAATAAAGAAAATGATGATAATGATAA
>NW_028234405.1:30095913-30098413 GCF_977035675.1 Penaeus japonicus
TGATGATGATGATGATAACAACAACAATAATAATAAAAACGTTGATAATAACAATATTGATATGATGATAATAATAATCATAATAATGATAATAATGAGGATAATGATAATAATATTTCTATAGTGTTATTTATTCTAGTAGCAATGATAACAAAAATATATATAATAACAATAATAACAATAACAATAGTAACAATAATAAGGATGAAAAATAATGTAATAACAACAATGTTTATAATAATGATAACAGGAATAGTAATTATCATAATATTAATGATGATGATAAAGATAAGGATATTCATTGTTATAGTAGTCGAATCATTATTGATAATACTAATAATTATCTTATCCCTATGATAATGATTATAATAATAATGATAATAATAATAATTATAATTTTAGTAACAATAATGATAACACTAATAACATTGATAATCATTATCTTATTATTCAAATGCCTTGTGGTTGCTATTTGTCTCTAAATGTGAGTTATTATTAAAAAAAAAAAACTATGAGGAATATTTTAATTGTATAAATTTATGGTATTCCAAGACTTAATTCTTTAAATATTTTCACACATACCAGAACACATCACACTTTCAAATATTCAACACGTTCCAAACACGACCTTCCCGTGCCCATCCACCCACCATCTCACATTGCAACCGCCCTCGCCCCCCCCCTCAAAGCCTACTCACCCCTACCCCCCTCCATCGATCTCCGAACCCTGGATTACGTATACAACTATCCGGTGCCAGATCCTAGTTTACGATCTGAATGACACCTTAGGGAAACACGAGCTCATGGTGGACCGCAAACTCCGCCAACATTGATTACTTCTCTCCCTCGTGGGGTGCGAGGGGGGTGGGGGATGGGGGTGGAGGGAGGGAGGGGGACTCGAGATACTCCAACCAAAGACGGTGAGGTGTTGGGAGGAAAAGAGAGTTCGTGCGGACTGTGAGATTGGACTGAAGATTGGATTGGGAATTAGGTTTATGAAAAAGAGGATTCTATCTGCTAGAGGTATGGTATGTTATGGTAATGGATAGGTGGCAGTATATGAAAATGATACACAAATACATATACAAGAAAATTTACTTCAGCCGACATTTTATCATCAAAAATAGCGCAACTGTATTTAGATTGAAGTTTAAATCATTCGCATATCTCTGCATTACTATGTTGTTGGGGCGTAAGGAGGGGCAGCCCTCCTGGATCCACCATAGATTATGTGGTTGCAAGCATACCGTATGCGTATACTGTTGCTAGTTCTTGCATATTATAATTATCATTGACTCCTTTCACACGCCAGAGGAGGTACCTCTCCCCATACTCACTGCATCACTTGTCAACACTCGCAGCTCTCAGTCTGGAGGAGGACCTCTCCTCATGTCGAGAGGAGCTGGCCTTCTCGAGACTTTCCGAGGTGCTGAGACGACGCCGTAAGAAAAAAGAAACTTCGCGACCTCAGCTCGAAGACCGGATCTGAGGAGCGTGGATGGTTTCCTTCCGCCGTTCCTCCGCGGTCATCACGGGATGCCACGCCAGCGGCCCGGCGGTCCTGCGACGGCCAAATGTCATCGGCGTCATCGAAGGGAGTTCTTGTGCATGCGTCATCCTTACCTCCGAAGTGATCTTTCAGCTAATGAAAAAGATTCGACAAGTCCTCTCTGCATTTCCACAATTACGCCTTGTCAGCGTGCAAGTTTAAACACAATATTTGCCTCGTATCTTGTCTCTTCACTTACCCGTTCTAATCGGTGACAGGAAAGTCAGATACAACTTTGGAATGCAAGCAGTTACTGTGCATGAGTATGTGTGTGTGTGATCATTATAGTAATGATAATTGTGATAATAATCATAATGATAATTGTAATAACAAAAATAACAATAATGATAAAAAGGATAATAAAAAACGAATGATATTACTACAACTAATGGTGATGATAATAATAACGATAATAATGATGATAAAGATAATTTATGATCGACAGGAAAAGAAGTATAAAGTAAAAGGACGAAGGAAAAGGAGGAAAAGGAAATGAGCAAAAAAGACGAGGAGGAGAAAGAGGAAGATAAAGCAGACGATAATGAAGAAGAAAAAAGAATAAAGGTGGCAAGAAAAGCAGGCGATGACGAAGAACAAGAGGTGTAAAAGTAAGAAACTAAAGAATAGGAGAAGGAAAAATTAATAAACATGGCGAGAGAAGACTTGAAAGAGAAAAAGCATCAGAAACCAAGAGAAAGGAGTCACTATAAACGCAGGTAAATGCAGTTTCAACACTGGATTACATAATGGGTAAACACAGAGATAGGAAAGTAAATAAAATGACAATAATGATAATGATGAACTTATTAAATTGATTAATTAGTAAAAGAAACGACAAACACATTATTGTTGCAGTGAGTAACTGAAAAGAAGAAAAAAATAAAAATAAAAAAGAGACTCCTATGAATACATCTCACTTTACCAGAAAATTCATACGAAAGGACTCGGGCT
>NW_028234405.1:30128413-30133413 GCF_977035675.1 Penaeus japonicus
ACCGTCATGTGCTCGTGTTTTTTTCTGAGTCCTTACTTGGAAAAGAGCCATCTATCGGGGGGGGGGGGGACGATTTCAGGATGTTCAGTTCGTCTATAACGACAGGTAACGAGACCTTCCACGCAGCGCTTCCTTATCATGTCATTTTTCATTTGTGAATGCGAGGGCTTGATTTCCCGAGCTAGTTTCTGGTCGGTTGTTGTATCGTGAAGACGTGCGTGTTTGCGGTTTTGGTTCCGGTACGAGATAGCCTATGGCGACGCGGGATACACATGTAAGGTTGACGCTAAATAAGGAACCAACACAAGCTCTGTGTATACAAATCGAAAAGAAAACTCAAATAATTCGAGGTAATTAGCACGAACATCTCTGGAAAGGGGGGGGGGGGCAGGGGCGGACGAAGACCCCCATTGGCAAGGGCAAGCTGTAAAACTATGTAAAGTTGGGTAGGTCATTGGGTTACATTTGTAGACACAGGTGCCTAGAAACTAGCAAGCAAAATTCCCGGCAAAAATCGCTTTGAGTCATGGCGTAAGCGTTGAGGCGTCCGCGATGGGTGTGGGTGAGTAAACCGTAAGGAAACCACAGCTTTTACTTCTTTTTTTTTTACATTAGACAAATATATACTGGGACCAAGGTACAGTATATTTGTGCCATAGATCAATTCAATTTATTTATATATTATCCAGCATACCCTTAATCTCCTTCATGCCCTCCCCTGCTCGTGGGGTGTAGCTGCTACTCATTTTACATGAGTAGCAGCTGGTGAGTGCAATCCATTTGTACCAATATTGTGGTATTTAGTAACGTGGCGGTATTCTGAATACTTCCCTTATCCTTATGGTCTGAATGATTCCTTTGATGTGTCAGTTGAAATTCCTACTATTAAGCTCTCTCTTTTGATAGATGTTTAAATCTTATTCCATTTGAATCTCCACACAAATAGCCGCTTTTATATTTATATTGACGCCTAATAGTACCCACTCCATTTGAAGTGTCTTTCAGAATAGAGAATGCGTGTCTTATATCAATCGTTAGCCCTCCCTCTCCTTTAGCACGTTTTCTCCCTCTCCTTTTCTTCGGTCCGCTTCCTTGCACCGTCTAGTCCTTTTCTAACACATTAATATGATTCGGCTTATCAAATAGGCTTTATATTTATTCGCTCTCTTGGAAGTACTTACGGACAACTTATGTGAGGATATGTATAATATCCGGCAAGTATTTCTATTTTCTTCTTATTCCCGTACTGTACACACCCTCACACACATACATGTGGTAGAAATGGACACACACACGCGCACGCACGCACACACACACACACACACACACACACACACACACACACACACACACACACACACACATACACACACACACACACACACACACACACACACACACACACCCACACACACACACACACACACACACACACACACACACACACACACACACACACACACACACATACACATACACACACACATAGTGAAATAGGTATAAATCTTACTTTACCAACGTGTCACATCCACCTGGACTTCGGTAACCATGGAGCGCCACCTTACTCTGTCTCATGTTAACTGTAACATTTCTGCAGGATTATGATGTCCCCCTGTCGCTCTCATCACTCCATCCATATTTTTTCTCTCTGTCGCCCTCTCGCTCTTCGTCCTTTCACCATTCCAGTCAGTACCACAGTTTCCATCTCATTCCTCCTCATTACATGTCCGAGAAATCTCATTTTTCTCCTTATTGTTGTCATCATTTCCCTTTCCACACCCATCTGCCTCACCACAGCCTCATTTGTTCTTCTTGCTGTCCATGGTATCTTAGGAAGTCTCCTCCATAACCACATTTCAGCTGCTTCCAACTTTTCTTGCATCTTCCTGTTTACCGTCCAAGTCTCACACCCTTACAACATTCTCTATTCTATCATCTTCAAAGAGTTCTCTTACATATTCCTCCCACTTTTCTTTTATTTCTTCTGTTTCCAAAAGAACTTCTCCATCTTTGTTTTTAATAGCCTTTACACGATTCTTTCTTTTTCTTGTTATTTCCAGAATCCTGTCATACATCATTCTAGAATCTCTCTTTTCAAGATCTTCTATTTCTTTACAATGTTCATCTAGTCATTTCTCTTTTGCTTCTATACACTTCTTCTTAGTCTGTCTATTTAGTTCTCTGTATGCATTTTCATCCAGTCAAGTATATCCTCAGTTATCCAGTTGTTTTTTCTTCTCCTCCTCCTTTCTGGAATTACTTTTTGACTGTCTTCCTCTATTGCATCACTTAACCTTTGCCACTGTTGTCCAGGATCATTCTGGTCACATTCTTCCCCCAACATCTCGTATATATTTTCCACTGCCATTATATACCTCTGTTTTAATTCGTCATTTCTCCTGATCATCAGAGGCAATCAAAATCAATCATCACAGACAACTACACACACTTCACAACAACAACCACACAAATCTACCAACACACCAACAGCTCATCAAAACCACCTGTACATCTCTTAATGGTTTAATTTCTTCTCTCGTCACTTTCTGTATTCTCACCCTGATGTCTGCTACAATTGGGACGTGATCGCTATCACAATCTGCCCCTGGATATGCCCTTATTTGTGTAACAGCATTTCTGTACCTTCTATTGATGGTCACGTAATCTATTTTATTTCGGGTTCTGTCTCCAGGTGCTTTCCACGTCCAAAGTCTTCGCGGATGTTGCCTAAACACGGTATTCATCAGCATTTGCTGTTTTTCTGTACACCAATTCACCCACCTTTCTCCTCTCTTATTCCTTTCCCCTAATCCAAACGGCTCCACAGCCTCTTCTTCACCACCTTCACCCACCTGTGCATCTATATCACCCATAACAACTGTAATCTCATGATTCATACATTGGTCTCTTGCTTGATCCAACTTATCATAAAATTCATCCACTTCATCTTCATCTCCTTCACTGGTTGGAGCGTATACCTGTATGGTAGCTATATCAAATGGTTGGCCTCTGCTTTTCATCATAAGCACTCTGTCTGACACTGCTCAGTATCCCTTTAGGCAACTTGCTCATCATCACTCCAACTCCCCTCAAAGCCTCATCACCTCCTGGATGGAGAAAAACACCATTTTCACTTCTCGTCTCGCCAACTCCCGGCCACCTGCTTGGTACAATGTTCGGACGTTCCATGTCGCTATTCTCACTTTCTCCTTATTGCAAACAGTTGCATGATAACGGTCAGGTACCGCCTGTTGCTCTCTGAGTGCCTGACCGGGCATGGCAGTCTCCCTCCATTCTGGAGTGAGAACTCTCCCATTGGCGCTGTTCCGGTTACTATTCCTTTGACTTTGTTTTCTTCCATGGTTATACTTGGATAATACGTAGTAAGGGTTCCAATGCTCTTCTACGGTGACTGGCCGATTACCTTCTATGTGCCAAGTTCGCCCGAAATGTGTCACACATTTTGCTCTCCAACCAAACTCACCAAAGGCCCAGAATTTAGGCTCATATGCTCAGCTCGAGACTTTATCTAGTAGAGTTGGCAAGACTCTATGCCATAGGAGTTTTAGCTCCTATTGGTTCCCCTCACTTGGTTTAGCCCGTCAGACAAGATGGTTTCCCGGGGTCAGGGTTAATTGTTGTTTTTGATTTTTTTTAATTTTATTTTGTTTGTTCATGTGTTTTTTTTTTGATAATTTGTCGAATGTTTACTTTTTGTTTTGTTTTTTTTTATAGATATCTTTGTGGATATATTGATCTTGTATATTTGTTCTTTTTGTTTATGTTTGTTTTTCTTTTGTATTGTTTGTGTTGTAGAGTTATTGTTTTTTTTTTATTTTTATTTATTTATCTTTATGTTTTTTTTATTTTTAGCACTTTGTTTGTTGTTTTTTTCACATATATACCTATGTGGCGCAGTTTTTTTGTTTCCTTTTACATTTTTTTTTGGTTGTTTTTTCTATTTTTATTTTTTTTTTTTATAATTTTTTTATGTTAATTTTGTATTTATTTTTTTTTTTGTTTTGAGATATTTTATAGTGTTTTGTTTATTTATTGTGTTTGATGTTTTTTTTTGTTATTTGTGTTTTCATTTTTATTTTTTGATTTTTTTTGATGTTTTTGTTATCTACTTTTATTTTACATCTTTATTTTTTTGTTGTTTATTTTATTTTTTGTTCGATTTTTTTAATTTTGTGTTGTCTTTTTATTTGTTTTTTTTTTATACACCCTTTTTGGTGGCCGCTGCCCCTGACTAGCAGCTACTTGGGGCAGCAAAGAGCTTAGCAAGAAGAAGAAGAAAGCCACAAGTGGGAGTTGGGTGAATGGTGCTGACCAGGCACATGAAGCCATCCTATAGGATGTGGCTGCCTCGCATTAAGGATACTACAGCTCATAATACACCCCATACGCCCCAGATACAAATCACAAGACAAAAATTGCGATATGAAAGAAAGATCGCTTTTACTTTTGCTTCTTACCTCCAACATAGCTACCAATTCGAGTATACACACTTATCAGCAATTACAGGACGTGCTATTTCTCCCCATTCTCCTTATGTACTATTTCCCCCCTCTGAACTTTTAAACCTTTCTTTTGGCTCGTCAGATTTATAAAAAATTCTTCATAGGGCTAAACATTTTGGCTTGCCTATCCTAGAATCACTCTTCATTAAACATCTTTAACAGGTGGGGCAGCATCTAATGTTTATTCTTTTGTGTAACTTCCTTTTCTTCCGTTGTCACTTTACCATGACTAGCAGCCTCATTTCCAATATTTCAAATTTCTCCTCCTATTTTCCTAATACCTGAAAATAAATACAGTAAAACTATCTCTAAACTTAATTTTTCTCTGAGTTCTATTAAATACTGTACATCATTTGTATGTCATTTTCTATGTTATTCTTCAATTGAGATCAATCCTTATATGTGTACGCATGTCCACTTAAGATATTACAACTCGTCCTTTTTTCATAATACATTGTTAGTATCTATTTATTACTA
>NW_028234405.1:30155913-30158413 GCF_977035675.1 Penaeus japonicus
TCAGGTATACAGGGAAAAAGTCAACAAAACTCACCACTCAGCATAAAGTTTTGACTGCATTGCTGTCAGGTTTACGAGCTCCGGGCCAACTGTCTGAACTCAACAGTTGCTCTAACGTATCTTGCAATTCTAATGTTGCAATATCCAAATATATACACTAAAAATAAAAAATTGTTCGTGTATATTGTCAATAGGTTATATCTGTAATAAATTGCTAATAAAATAAATATACTCATCTTTTTTAAGATAAAGTACAGCATCTTCGTGTAATTAAGATGTGCTCGAAATATAGTCGAAGGCTGGCTATCATAAATCTAATAACTTAACTTCTAGAATTTTATCATCCCTTGATATGAAAGTTACGAAAATATGAGAGTCAAAGAATCGTTGGTTCCTATTTTGCAGTTAATGTTTTTTTTATAGAGTATTTATTCTGATCTGCAAATTCAGTATTATATTAGAAGGTGTATATACAAGAACCCTTACCCATTCATACATAAATCCACAACATGCTGATATTTTGGGATGCAAGCACACAAAGACAAACTTGTGCCATTGATTAGTTTGATCGCACACGTACGAACTGCCTTTAAATGGTTATTCTTTTAAATATACGAAAAAACATCTGGCTATGTAAGTGTAAGTAAGAGATATCTTAATAATAAACCACATGTAGTTATAGGAAATATACGAAATATAAAATAATGCCAAAATGAAGCTACATTGCAGCCACAGCACAGTTGCAAGAAGGTGAATTAATACAGACAAGGTGTCAGTGTTCTCTACATCAGGATGGTAACTTCGATCGTAAGTTTGATGTTATATCGATGGCTACCCGCGTAATCTACGTGCATTAGATTATCAAAATGTATTTCATTTACACTGCCACTACCAGAAGTCTTTTATATAGCTGAAATTAGAGAAAGAATATTTAAAAGTCGTGGTTTACTTGCACACGATAAAACTAGATTGCTGAGGGTCGCCGTGGCAGCCCCCGGCCACCCTTTGACAGCGCCCCGTTTCTGCGTCTCATTTTTATCGCTAGTGCAGGCCACGGGCAGGTCAGGCTTGCCCTTTGCTTGTGTGGAAGCTAATGTTTTCTTCGCACTTCGTTCTTCATTCTTGTTTCTAGTTTATTTATTTGGGTTTAGTAGTTTTTTATTTCGTTGTCAGGCTCTCTCAATGTCTTCATGGTCTCCTCTCTTATGTAAGCTGCGTGCAGGTTGGCCATGCCGTTTGCGTGCGTGTGGCCCTAGGCTTTCTCTCTCTTATTTTGATTCTGTTTGCTTGGGTCTGGTTGACTCTTTTCTTCGTCTCTCTCTCTCTCTCTCTCTCTCTCTCTCTCTCTCTCTCTCTCTCTCTCTCTCTCTCTCTCTCTCTCTCTTCACTTTTATCTTTTTCTCTCACACATACTTTTATACATACTTCTAGGAAAGATTTTTATAAGTTGTAAAATGATTTTATTTTTATTCTCTAATGTTCTAACAATTGTTGTTTAAATTGTGATTGATGTTATCAATACCATAGCTATCACTATCACCATAATGATTATCATTACCATAACTAGCCTCGTTTTTTCAACAGAATTATCGAAATTATTATCATCATAATTACTGTCCTTATCATTATCAACATCGACTCCATATGTAAATTATTATCCGTAACACGTTTACCATCAGTGTCCATATCCCATTCGATTTACGATCACCCTCATTTTCCTTGCTTTCAGAAGCACCACCTCAAGGCGCGTCAATATCCTCTTTACAAGACTCAACCTCCTCCAACTTCGCCTTCCATCATAGCCTATAAAAGCCTCTTCTGTTCTACTTCACTTGCTGAGAATAGTGAAGGGGGAGGAGCGGAAGGAGGGATAGGGAGGAAGGAGGGGGGCCGAGGGCAAGAGACAGTGGGGCAAGGGAAGGGGAGAGAGGAAGGGGGTAAGGAGAAGGGGCAGGATAAGAAAAAAATAAACCCAGTTCCTACAATAAACTGCCACCGTCGCGATTTCATTTAGCCGCCTCTGGTCCTAATTTCCCGCGGGAGGTGATAATCATTATTCATAAACTGGTGGGGGAGTCCTCGGCGCCGAGTTAGAGACGCGAGGAAGAGGTCGGGATGTGTACAGTAGACTCTTCCCGCCGGAGTTGGCTCTGGGGCGGAGGGGCAGACGGTGCCGGTGGGCGTCGCTCCTCGAGGATCGTTTGCTCTGGCCATTTCTCCATTGCTACGTTGCATGTGTGTGTGTGTGTGTGTGTGTGTGTGTGTGTGTGTGTGTGTGTGTGTGTGTGTGTGTGTGTGTGTGTGTGTGTGTGTGTGTGTGTGACATACCTCTTCGACCCGGAGTCGAAACTCTATCTATCTATCTATCTGTATAAGTATATATATATATATATATATATATATATATATATATATATATATATATATATATATATATATATATATATATAAATCTTTCTACCTCTCAATAAAATCAAGAATTGTACGAAACAATACATAC
>NW_028234405.1:30163413-30168413 GCF_977035675.1 Penaeus japonicus
TAGACATAGTGGCAGACTACTTCGTAGTATATTACTATGTTTACCGAAGGCACTCCAACCTAGCCTGATTCGCCGTTTTATCTCGGCTTCGCAGGATGTACTCGACTGAATGAGTTGCCCTAGGTATACATACTCGTTCACTGCTTCTAGTACCTCGCCCTGTATTTGTATTTGCTTAACTGGGGTTCGACTGTTGAACATGACTTTAGTCTTTTTCATGTTCATTTTAAGGCCAATCTTTAGACTTTCCTTATTTAAATCGCTTATTAATTGTTGTAGTTCATCTGCTGTCTCACCGAAAAGAACAATGTCATCTGCAAATCTTAGATTACTTAAGTGCTCATTCCCTATTTTAATCCCTCTCTCTTTCCAATCTAACTTCTTGAATACTTCCTCTAAGCAGGCTGTAAACAGCTTCGGTGAGATGGTGTCGCCCTGCCTAACACCCTCTTTTATTGGTATTTTATTGGTTTCTGCGTGGATTTTGACAGTCGCTGTACCATCTCTATAAATATCCTCTAATAATCTGCAGTATATTTCCTCTACTCCTTGTTTACGAATTGCATCCAGTACTGCAGGTATCTGTCGAATGCCTTTTCATAATCTACGAATGCCATACACAGGGGCTTCCTATATTCGTTTGTTTTCTCCCTTATTTGAGCTAGTGTGTGGATATGGTCTGTAGTTGAGAATCCACTGCGGAACCCTGCCTGTTCCCTGGGTTGTTTTGAATCTAATGTATCGGTGGTACGGGCTGTGATGATTTTTGTGAACAGTTTATAGATTACTGAGAGGAGGCTTATAGGTCGGTAATTCTTTAAGTCTTTTGTGTCTCCCTTTTTGTGTATTAGAATTATTATTGCGTTTTTCCAGGCCTTCGGAATTTTACCGACGTCTAGACATCTGTTATAAAGACTGGCCAGCTTTACTGCCGCAATCTCTCCTGCGTCTTGAATAAGATCTACACTAATGCCGTCTTCTCCTGGTGTTTTTCCTCTTTTCATGCTTTTTAGTGCCCTATTTACTTCATCTACCGTGATGTTTGGAACATCTCTAATTGTTGTGTTTGTCTCCGTATGTGGTAGATCGTTTGAGTGGTATAGGTTGCGATAGAAGTCTTCTATTACTTTGATAATTTCATTTTTATTGTATGTCGCCTCTTCTTTGGGTTTCTTTACTGCATACATTTGGTTTTTCCCTATTCCGAGCCTCCTCTTTGTTGCCTTAAGGCTGGTGCCGGCAAGCAGAGCTTCGTTTATTTTTCGTATGTTAAATTTGCGTACATCCTCTTTCTTCTTCTTGTTTATCGTCTTAGTCAGCTCTGTTGATTCTATCTTGTCTCTGATTGATGTTATTTTCATTTCCCTACGCTGTTTCATAAGCTCTTTTGTCTCTACTGAAAGCTTACTGAACCTTTCTTTTTCGTCTTTACCCCCTATTTCAAGTGCAGCTTCCGTTAATATCTCACTGAATTGGTCGTTCATTTGGTCTATGTCAAGATCTTCTTCGAGAGCTGAGTATTTGTTTCGGATGTTGATACTGAATCCCGTCGCCATTTCCTCCCGAGTCTCTTTTCGAAGAATGTATTCATAATTTTAAGGGATCGAGCTTCGGCGAATTCTATCAACCTTTGCCCTCTCTCATTTCTGGTGCCTATTCCATGTTTCCCAACCGATATTTCTCCATCTTCCCTTATTCCTATCTTGGCATTAAAATCCCCCATAATCACGGTAAAATGGGTTTTTGCTCTATCGGTAGCTGCTTGCACATCTTCATAGAATCTCTCTATCTCCTCATCACTATGACTGCTGGAAGGAGCGTACACTTGGTTAATTTTTAGGCTATAACTGTTGTTTAGTTTCAGTATTACAGAAACCACTCTTTCGCTCACACTATAGAATTCCCTAACATTCTTTTCAAGTCGCTTGTGAACTAAGAAACCTACTCCTGATTCTTGCTTGCTATCCAAGGGTTTACCTCGCCAGTATAATAAGTGCCCATCATTTAGTAATTTCTGCTCTTCGCCTAGTCTCCTAACTCCAGAAAGTCCTACAACATCCCATTTAATAGATGAAAGTTCCTCAAGCAGTGTCAGAAGATCAGATTCTGTTCTCAGGGTCCTTACATTGTATGTGCATAAGTTCATCATCTTTAGGCGGCCTGGGTCTAACCGGAGATTCTTAGCGCCCTCTGCTCCGGAGCGATCCTGATCGCCGCCGTGACCAGGGGCTCCTTCGCTTCCGGGGAATGAGGGCCATTGTCTTGACTGGGAAATCATGTTTAAGAGGTGTGTGGCCTGGTACCCTCACCTGTCGGCCTTGTGCACGGTGGGGGGAGTAGTTTTAGTCCGGAGGTACCATTAATCTCCAATAACACGTTTGAGTTAGTCTCGCATGTTATTAGGAGATCTTTGTTTCCACCGATCTATCTCACGACCTTCCAGTCTACTCATGTGAGAATGGGCATTTGTTTATATATACGTGCAGGGCCTATGCAACAATGCATGTTTGCATGTTTATGCGCGCTCCCGTGCCCGCACTTATATTCGTTACTATATATAGATATGCAGAATGTACAGCGTAGACGCCTATATATACAAATAAGCAATTATGCACATACTCCAAGCGTTTTCTACGCCTGTATGCATGCATACAGCACCCATATACATCAGCGTCCACGCGTGCACACACATGCACGTGAATTATAATGTGCCCATGCATTATAATTTATTTAACTATATATACATATACATACATATATACACATATGCATATATACACATATACATATACATATATATACATATACACATATACACACATACATATACATATACATATAAATAAATATATATATATATATATATATATATATATATGCACACACACACACACGCGCGCGCGCGCGCGCGTATGTGCATGAGAGAGAGAATTTCATATCATTTCATATCAAGCTTTATGAAAACCGGATGTAAATAAACCTTGATTCTTTATTTCATATTCATTTTATATTATGCTTGAAAATTGAAGCTATTAATAAACCTTTCCGCTGAGAGATAGAGGGGGGGGGGGTGATGCTGACTAAAATATATGAAGAGCAACAGATTAACATTAAACTCAATAATAATTACTACTAAATGGGATGCTGATGACTAAGATGTCAACAAAAAAACAATGTGATAAAAAAGATAATGATAATGACAAATGTTATTTTAACGTTTAGTATCATAATATCAAAATTGTAATAATCTTAATAATGATAATAAAAATAAAAGTTACAATGATGATTATAACAATAATAATGACATAATAATCATAATAAAAAAATAATGACAATAATGATCATAATAAAAAAATAAATACAAAAATAAACATCAAAGTTTATCAAGCACTGTAAATTCACTCATTACGAAATAGAAACTAATCATAATCTACAGACTGTACAGGTTTTCATTGTGAAGGACAAACGTAACAAGTGCATCGATTAACAGGTAACACAGCCTGATGAACAGAAAGGTTGTTACGCCTAATCAAAGGCTATTTAAAGACACGAACAGCGGCAGTTATGTGTCTGAGGTTATTTTTCATAATCATTCTACTCAGTGCAATATTTATGATCATAATTTCTATGTTGTCATTTTGAATACCCGTTTTGGAAGGGGATTTACAAATTCCAATCAAAAAAGTACTCTCTATGAGGAATATTGGCTATCCACACGAACATGTAACAGGAACTAATCAGTCGCTTTTGGAGATACAGGGCCAAGTTATTGTATCATTATAGTGTAGTATAGAACACACTCCGTCCTTGCCCTACCCCTCCAATGTTACTGCCGATACTGATTAAAAAATACTGATAGGGTAAATGATGTAAAAATGAACACAAGGAAAAAAAAAAAAAAAAAAAAAAAAGATTTCCAAATACTATAGGGTATCTAAACTAAAAGTGACCTAATGGATCTATTAGGTATTGGAATCCTTCGAGGAAGAGACAAAATAACAAATACACTGAATTACACTGCTGATATATGATATATGAAAAAAAAACAAAAAAACATACGACAGCGTCCATAAATATTTTATTCTATTTCCTTACTGAATTGTAAATCTTTATTTTTTTCACTTTTCAAATCTTTTTTTTTTTTTTTTTTTTTTTTTTTTAATGCAAGTGCGGCCTGAGTGTTCGCGTCCATTACGGACATCCTCTTCATGGATGTTTTCTCTGATACTTTTTTTATGTTTACTATAGTCTACACATTCTAATCTAAGAGTAAACCAGTTTCTGGTTGAATCCACAGGGAAAATTTTATTTGTTTGGTATTCCTAGGGAGGTCGGAGAACGTCAATAATATAGCCAAATATTTACCATTGATATATCAAAGATATGAAATACGAGTATGAAGGAGTATTTCCTAGAACGAAAAGACAATCTTAGAAGATAAAGCAACTAATAATTTTATGGATCCTTGGTTACCAGAACAGTGTTTTCGCCCTTCCCTTACTTACGACTTTTCCAATGTTATGTTATACATTATATCAGCCACTCCTGAAAATAAGTATATGTGCCTTAATATTTTTTCTTTTTCAATTCTGTTGCAATCGTATGATGACATTATAATCGTTTATCACTTTAATTTCAGGGCAGTATTAATGTATTCTCCTTAATTAATTATCTTAAATAAGGGCTTGGCAAAGTCATGGGTGAGGTGTAACAAAATATTATAATATATAGTACAATATATATATATATATATATATATATATATATATATATATATATATGTATGTATGTATGTATGTATGTATGTATATATATGTATATATATGTATATATATACATATATATGTAAATATATATATGTATATATATATATATATATATATATATATATATATATATATACATATATATACATACATATATATTGTACTATATTGTTACACCCCACTCATGACTAAGGAGAATACATTAATTCTGTCATGAAATTGCAGTGATAAACG
>NW_028234405.1:30230913-30243413 GCF_977035675.1 Penaeus japonicus
GTTACAACGAGGAGTAAGAAAGAAGAAAGGAAGAAGGGGAAGGAAAAACGAACGAAGGGAGGAAGGATAGAAATGGAGGGAGAAGGGGTGAGAGAGGTATAGTGGAAGTTAAGAGGAAGAGGAATAAGATGTGGGATAAGGGAGAGGGAGAGGAAGTAGAAGGAGAAAACGGAAAATAGTTATTAACGAGGAAGGTTAAGAGGAGGGTGAAGGATACGTAGTGGAGGAAGAGGGGAGAAAGAGGGAGGGACACTGGACTTATGGGAATGAGGAAGGGCGAAGGACGGGAGGGAGGAAAAGCGGGTAAGTAGGAAAATATGGAAGGGGAAGAGGAAAGTTGAAGGGGGTGGGGATGATGGTTAAAAGGGGAGGGGGAGGGGGGGGGAAGGGAGGAAAAGGAAAAGGAGAGGTACGGGATGTGGAGGATCGAAGGAGGAGGGCGGGATGGCCACAATTGAACGTCAGCTCTTCAACGATTTCACCTTTTGATAGATTTCCATGAAACTTGGATCAAACTGGTGACTTTCATATTTGCTCTGAAGCCGTCTGGTTGGAACAGCGGTAACGTGCCGTCCTCACATCCTAGTAATCGGCAGATTGAGCCTCGTTCAAGCTCGTGAGTTCCCACTATCGCCTGGCGGTCACTGCCCGAGCTCAGGTCGTTGGCACACTCTCACGAGTCAGCACATGCTGAAACAGGCGGGCTTGCCTCAGTGTATATAAGCCCGGCGAAGCATCTGCCGCGCTAATCTGGCTTATCCTTATCCTTAATTTGCTCTAATATTAAGCACACTGCGCTATGTACATTTTGCATCTTGCATTTTATATATGTAGAGAGAGATATTGATACTTTTGGTGTAATCCTGTGAAACAATCAGTGAAGGTACCTACTCAGTTTCCGGAAATTTTATTTTTTTACGTTCCATGAAAATAAGAACTGATATTGAAAACTTCCAGTGGCACTGCATTCGGTGGTACCAGCTCAAAGTTATTGTTTGCTTTGCTTTATCTCATTTTTTGATTTTCGTATCTATTCAAAATTGTATATATATCCTACAAAATTTGCGTTTGTAATGAATTACTTCCACTTTCTAATCAGGGGACAATTCTAAGGAGTATCACTATGGCTGTTCAATTACCATCACAACTTATATTACATCGCAACGGTCTTTAGAGGCACTGATTCCAAATTTGAAGCAATAATACTCATTACCTAAATTTGTATTTTTTCTTATCATTAATCCTGCACCATCTACACATCCTTTCCTTGCTATACTAGAGAGATCTACGGAAATATTCTTCTATAATTGCGACCCTTACTTTGTATATTGTAAACATTGTTCAAGACAGCAACCGATTTGAAATTGTTCAATGGCTCTCAGGGAATCGGGAATTCACCTTGCTGTGTGTGTGTGTGTGTGCTCGCGTGCGTGTGTGTCAGTATAATAACTATATTGAGGAGTTATCTATATTATGTAGAGCGCAGCCATCAGCAAGTAAAGTAATAAGGTATTTTCTTCATGACTGGGTAGAGGTTGATTAAATGGATGGTTTAACTATTTTTTTTTTTTCTTTTCTTTTCTTTAAGTAAGTACAGCGCGGGAGGAAAGTAAAAGGAAATAGCAAATGGTCAGCAGACAGTCCAAGGAAGAAGCTCATTCGGTTATTTATGGAGCGAGGAAGGTCGGACGGGGTATTTCAGCCGCAACTGTCTACTTCCTTTCTAAATGCAACTGTATCAGAAGTTATTTTGATAATGACGATAAGAGTAATGATGTCATTAATGATGATATAGATGCTTAAATGAAGATAACAATAATAATGATAAAATAATAGTAATAATGATAATAATAACACTAATATTATTGATGATGATGATGATGATGATGGAAAAGACTCCATTTACTGATTCCCTAAATTGCTGTAAGACTTGAATACACTCGATGGTTCTACTTCCAAAAACTGAAACTAACCTAATGTTTTTGAGTTCAACTTCCGAAGTAATTTCTTCCTTCAAAGACAAATTTTAATTTTATGTTGATGGCGTCGTAAAGGAAAAGATATTTTCTTACAGAAGACTCACAAAATTTTCTAGACTTGTTTGTTTTCATTTCTCTTTTCTTTCTCACTTATGATATGATTTGGTAATTTTTATTCAGCTTCCTTAATAGAAGTGATATTTCTTATTCTCAAGGAAACCTATTTGGTTTTGTATGTAAAGATGGTATTTGTGATTGTTTGTTGTTTTATGTAAGAATATACACCATTATCAATTTTGCTAATGATAGCACTGTTAGTCTTTCGTAAACCAGGTACAAAGTGTGTATCTATACGATTTTCCATTCAGTATACTAAAGCACATCTTTGTAGTTGTTCTTTTTCACACAATCAGGATATATGCGCTTGCTTGCGCAGATACACACACACACACACACACACACACACACACACACACACACACACGTGTTTGTGTTGCTGATTGTTTTATCAGTTTTTGGTATCTTTCGATTAATGGTTGTCTAAACCGAAAACAAGGTGTGATTAAAGACAGTCCCGCTAACAATCGCCAAGGTACTACGCAATGGCTACTTCTTTTTTTTTTTTTATATACACCATTGAGTAGCCAAGGTGCTGCGAAGCGAAGTGAAAGGGAAAAAATAATGCGATCATCACAAGACCTGTCGAAATAAATAATGGAACTATAGCACAGACTTCAAGTCCCGTAAGAAATGAGCGACAAATGTTGCTTTTCACAAACGGAAAGCAGTATCATTCTGTCTATTTCCCTGCGTTTTAATATGTATTACACTCACCGTTCTGTATCCCTGTACACTATATAAATGTTAACCTGTGCAAGGTGTTGAAGATTGACTGTCTCTTCGTCAGTAGCATTAAGTTTTAAACAATATATTTATTCATCGCCTGTGGTTATTTTCTTGATTAGAACGCTTTTTAGATGACATTTGTATAATCTCTCGACTACAACTCCTCTGGTATTCTATTTTGTCTGCTTTTGCAGTTCAATAGGACTCTTTGAGTGCTTTATTCCCATATGTATGCATACATCAAAAGCCCTGGGGATTTTGACCACACACACACACACACACACACACACACACACACACACACACACACACACACACACACACACACACACACACACACACACACACACGCACGCGCGCGCGCTCGCACACACTGGCCATAACAATTTTGTTTATGGTTATATGGTAGATATTTCTAAATCAAAATCTAAGGAGTTCTATACTCATTATTACCCTTATCAGGACTAGTGATAGTATAAGAAAATATAGCCAGTTTGGACATAAAATCATTATTTACGAACATTTCTCTTATTGAAACAGTTGTAATCATTTTGTTCCGGGATGAAACTGTCTCAAATTTTCATAGACCCAAGCTACCCAAATTATTAATTTTTGCTGTCTACGATTCCCCTTTTAGATTAAGAATAACCTTTATATACGAATTAGTGGTGTAACCATGGGTTCACCCCTTACATATTCACACGAAGACCCTCAAACATTTTCTCAGTAATGCATTTTCTGCAATCCTACCTAATAGTACCCAAAGGGAAAAAGAAATTGGAAAAAAGATCACCACATCTCTTTACCATTTTATGGACTTCTTAGTTGTAATATTATACACAATCTTGATGAAACACTTCTGCTATTTTTACCTGAAATAATGTTTAGATTCATCTTCACAGTCCCACGAACTATAGATCAATGCTCGGTCACAGGGAACCTTTAAACCTTTTTTTTCATATTTCTAACATTATCTATCAATTTAATTGCACACATTGTAATATGCATTAAATTGGTGAAACCCAACGCAACCTGTCGTTGCGTGTGTGTGTGTGTGTGCACTAAGTCTAGGTTCAGATGTGTATGCATTTTTGTGTGGAGGGATGTATACAACTTGTACCCGTTTGATTAACTGTATAAAGATACTGAAGGTGATTAGATGAATATGCAAAACAGGTTCTGGTTATAAAAAAAAGAAAAAAAAAGTCAGTTACGGATATCGAATGTCTCGACATTAATCGCATATTTAGAATTTCAGTACACTCACTTAACTATATTGTTCAAATCAGGCAGACTATATAGGCTATAATCTCCAATCTGAACTCATAATAATCAAAAACAAAAAATCCCAATACTTTACAGAACCTCATTAGTTATAAAACAGCGGGATTGTTGCCCTGCCCTCCGACCTCGCAGTAACAAAGACGGAGGCAAAGTCGTATGATTCGTATGCAGCGCACCTGTATGTTCTGGGGTGAAACGCCATGCGGTGTCCTATGATTTTCGCAACGAATTGCGAGGAAGAGCTGGCTGGTCGGCGACTCTCTTTCTCTTAATCTATTGTTCTCTCTCACTTTCCCTTTGCCCCCCCCCCCGCCCCTCCTTGTTGTCTCTCGCTTTCTTTATCTCTTTCTCTGTCTCCCTCTCTTAAAACACGCTGCATTAAGGAAACAGAGCCATGCTATCACTCCTCTCTCTCTCTCTCTTTATATATCTGTCTCTCTCTCCCTCTCTCTTTCTCTATTCCTCCCTCCTTGTCTCTCTTTTTCACTTTCTCCCCTCGAATAACGCGTACCCAACAGTCAAGATTCTCTCTTCCGTACACCATTGCACTTAATAGGAGGGTTTTTACAAATTTGACTCTCTTTTTTCTGTCTCTGTCGTCTATACAAAGCTACATCTTACCCATGTACCTGTGACTTATTTATGAGATGCAATCATGGAAGCTGTAATATTAGAAAAATGTTTTGCATAACGACATTGAGACAGAAATATATATATATATATATATATATATATATATATATATATATATATATATATATAGAGAGAGAGAGAGAGAGAGAGAAGGGGTGGGGGAGGGGGAGAAAAAGATAAGAGGATAGGGAAGTGGTTTTCAAACTATTTAGTATGACGGCACACTAAAAAACAACCAATATTTTGGCGGTACACCTGCCCTTTGATATATATATATATATATATATATATATATATATATATATATATATATATATATATATATATATATATAATATATATATATATATGATATATATATATATTACTGTATATAATATGTATATATATACATATATTTATATACATATATATATATATATATATATATATATGCATATATATATATATATATATATATATATATATATATATATATATATATATATATAATATATAATATGTATATAGCATTAGTCTTATTTTCGCTGATGAGTGTGAGGAATTCTCAAAATTTAGCAAAATTACATTATTTTCGCGGCACACCAAGGAGATAATGGCGACACACACTTTGGGAGTCGCTGGGATAGGGAGACAATTAAAAGACAACTGGCAGAGAATAAAGGCTTACAGGATTTTTTTCTTCTTTTTGGATTTTCCGTTTTGAAATTAATACAGTTGGAATGACTTGAGTCAGCCATCATAATCCTGGAGACCATATAAGAGGGAAAAATAATCCCTTTCTTTCATATAAACATTTCTTTGTTTCTGTTTCTTCCACTCACTTTATTTATATGTCAATCTATTCATCTAACACACACACACATCTAACAATTACCTATTGTTTCTCTGGTATTGTTATGCTACCACATTTGTGGACGAGTTTTCTACAATAATTAGAAACAATTAAACAATGGAATTGTGTATGTATGTGATATAGGGATGGGATATATATATATATATATATATATATATATATATATATATATATATATATTCATATAATATATATATATATATATTCATATAATATATATATTAATAATATATATATATATACATATATACATATATATGTATATATATATACATATATATGTATATATATATATATATATATTCATATAATATATATATTAATATATATATATATACATATATACATATATATGTATATATATATAATATATATTATATATATATACATATATATGTATATATATATATATATAAATATATATATATATATATATATATATACATATATATGTATATATATATATACACAGTATATCATATAATATATATATATATATATATATATATATATATATATATATATATATATATATATATATATATACATTTATATATATATATATGTATATAAATACATATATATACATATGTATATACATATATACATATATATATATATATATATATATATACATATACTTAGACATATTAGAATATATATCAATTCATACACACAGTACATACATACACACACACACACACACACACACACACATGTATATATATATATATATATATATATATATATATATATATATATATATATATATATATATATATGAATCACAAAAAACACAGTAACGTGCACATAACAAAATTAATAACACTGCCACTAAAAGAAAGGAAAAACTTGCGACGTTTCGAACTTTTTCATGAAAGTTCCTCTTCAGGCGAAAGCAATCCAAAAAATGAATAGAGTAAGTAAATTTAGACAAGAATATATATAGAAAGGATGGCCGTAGGGACAAGGGCTGACTCAGGTCACAGAAGGATGTTTAAGGTCAATTAATCTAGGGAAAGCTTTTCCTACTAAAAAGGAGGTAAGATCATCCAACCAGCACTCAAATTAATATTGGGAATCTTTTTAATTAAAAGCGATTCCAGCATCTTTCTTTCATACGCATTAGACGATTTGTGAATTAACTGAACATTATTCCAATTTAATTGATGACCGGCATCACGCATGTGAACGAAACAAGCATTTGATTCCCTTGCGTACCTAACATCGCGTTTATGTTCACTTATTCTCTTTTCCAACTCTCTACCCGTTTCACCTATGTAGAACTTCGGACATTCTTTGCAAGGAATAGCGTAAATGCCAGAAGAAGTGCCAAGAGTAGCGTTGGACGCATTGTGTTTAATCAAAGATTTACGCAATGTGTTAGGGTAAGTGAACACTACATCGATGTCCACTTTTTTAAGTAACTGACGCTTGTCATCGAGTGACTGATTGAACGGAACAACGAGTAAGTTATCGGACCTATCCTTACGCGTGACTTTAGTTTGTGAATAAAATTTGGATCTCGCATATGAATGTGCTTGTTCTAAGAAAAACTTAGGGTAGCCAAGATTCTTAAAAGACTCCATAATGATGCTAAGTTCTCTATCAATAAATTCATTATCACTGATCCTATATGCTCTAAGAAACATAGACGAGGCTACTGATTTCTTAATGAATCTTTTTTAGATATAATGTTGCATAATTTCAACGGGTATTTAAAGTTTTCAGTTTACCGGAAACCCACTCATGTTGCTAATTATCTTCATTTTTTCTCATATCATCCTTTATCCATTAAGAAATCAGTAGCCTCGTCTATGTTTCTTAGAGCATATAGGATCAGTGATAATGAATTTATTGATAGAGAACTTAGCATCATTATGGAGTCTTTTAAGAATCTTGGCTACCCTAAGTTTTTCTTAGAACAAGCACATTCATATGCGAGATCCAAATTTTATTCACAAACTAAAGTCACGCGTAAGGATAGGTCCGATAACTTACTCGTTGTTCCGTTCAATCAGTCACTCGATGACAAGCGTCAGTTACTTAAAAAAGTGGACATCGATGTAGTGTTCACTTACCCTAACACATTGCGTAAATCTTTGATTAAACACAATGCGTCCAACGCTACTCTTGGCACTTCTTCTGGCATTTACGCTATTCCTTGCAAAAAATGTCCGAAGTTCTACATAGGTGAAACGGGTAGAGAGTTGGAAAAGAGAATAAGTGAACATAAACGCGATGTTAGGTACGCAAGGGAATCAAATGCTTGTTTCGTTCACATGCGTGATGCCGGTCATCAATTAAATTGGAATAATGTTCAGTTAATTCACAAATCGTCTAATGCGTATGAAAGAAAGATGCTGGAATCGCTTTTAATTAAAAAGATTCCCAATATTAATTTGAGTGCTGGTCAATGGGGGTTGGATGATCTTACCTCCTTTTTAGTAGGAAAAGCTTTCCCTAGATTAATTGACCTTAAACATCCTTCTGTGACCTGAGTCAGCCCTTGTCCCTACGGCCATCCTTTCTATATATATTCTTGTCTAAATTTACTTACTCTATTCATTTTTTGGATTGCTTTCGCCTGAAGAGGAACTTTCATGAAAAAGTTCGAAACGTCGCAAGTTTTTCCTTTCTTTTAGTGGCAGTGTTATTAATTAATATATATATATATATATGTATATATATATATATACATATATATATATATATACATATATACATATATTTGTATATATATACATATATATGTATATATATGTATATATATATATATATATATATATATATATACATTATATATATGTATATATATATATATATATATATATATATATATATATATATATACATATACTTAGACATATTAAAATATATATCTATTTATACACACACACACATATATATACATATATATATATATAATATATATATATATACATAAAAATATATACATATGTGTATGTGTGGCCGTGTGTGGATGCATACATACAAATAGTATATATCTACAGTATACTGCTTATATTTCACATGAATAGATTAGATAATGTGGTTCCTTTCCGAGTATATGTTATAAAATAAAAAAGAATAAAAATAAAGATTTTTTTTTTTTTAATATAGATTAAAATCTAATATGAAAATAAGATTTGCAATATAAGGAAACAAAAGTATCTTGGTTACATTCGTCTTAATGAAGTGTTTATATACGGTATTGCGGTTACAATTATGGTTTCAGGAATATGTTACTTGGTCTTGTCATATGACTGACAGACGTTAATTATTCCTGCTGGCACGTATCTTTTTTCACATCGGACTCCGTTCCCACCGAGCCGGCGGCGCAGACTAATCGTATTTCTGATCTTATAGTGCACATATGATTGCACACACACACACACGCACGCACACATATATATATATGTATTTACATGTGCCTTTGTATTTTTTTTTATCATTATCGAAAAGGCTGAAAAGATCTGTGCAACTCGATTTCGATTTAGAAAAAAAAATAATAATAATCATGAGATTTCATTCGAAGTATCTTCGGATATAATGTGTGTTTATATATATATATATATACATATATATATATATATATATATATATATATATATATATATGTGTGTATTCTAACAATCCCTCTATGAGATTAAAGACCAATAAATAGACAAATCGTCTAAGGTGATGCAAAATAGTTACATCAATAGAATGCTGGTAAATAGGTAACTTCCTTCCAAGAATTAAATCCCTTTGGCATTTCAATTTCTTTATTAATATTACCTGCACTTTTAAAATCATATTAATATGCATTTCTTTCAGGGTTATTAATAAACTCAAGACTTTACAGCTTTGGCAGCATTCATTTAGTTAATATAGCTCTTGATTACTATATAATTTATACATTTAGGATAAAGTAGAAAGGAAAAACAAATATTTAATGAACAAAATCATTAAGTAATTTACTAAATAAGGTAAAATATAAGTAGTAGTTCTGCAAAGCACATTAATATATTTATGAAAAAAGCTTCTATCAAAGACAGACTAATATCTGCTCTTTAAGTATTTGATACAACCTATAATAATTACAATAACACAAGAAAAAACTTCGCCGTTAAAGCAATCATCAGAACACACAGCAAAGCCCAACACCATCACATCGCTTTTCCCCAAAGTTTTCACCATCATGATCAATATTTTCACAGCCAATTATCATCATACTTCACCAAGCATCAGATTCATACATCACTACTTACTACGGTAAATTTAGTCCACCGGTCTCCTCAAACACCTGAGAGCTGAGAGAACACGGCCGCCGCTCGGATGAGACTCGCTGTTGCTTCACATTGCGGGTTCTATGTGAGCTCGGTTCGAAAGCAGTTTACGACCGAGACATTCTGAATTCGTAGCAAACTCTAGTCTAGACGATTCCCGCCTTAGACACCGTTGAGAAAACAGTGCTCTCAAAGAATTTTGATAGTGATAGCAAATCTAAGGCCTTTATATGGCTATAAATAATTCTGAGTCAGGAGAGGACCCTGAAAAAACAATAACAAAGAAATTATATTAGACTTCAAAAAACAATGAAAAAAGATAAAAGGACAGTTTGGAAAATGAGGGAAACCTCATTTCAAAACAACCGCATTACGGAAACTCAAATTTCCCGCCATTAGATCAAGCCGGAAAGAAAACAGATCACCAACAATCATCAAGAGACTCACTGGACATTAATACGTAAGTATTAAACAACGCAAACGATATTTTAATACAACTAAATGACGAATCGTCAACTTCAGTCTTCAACAATCCAATAAAACTAACAGAAGCTATTAACCAAGTGCTTTGAATGCCTTAGATATGGTCACAGCGTACTAAACTGCAAAAAACAGAGCTAAATGTAGTAAATGTAGCCAATATGACCACAATGTAGACTGTAAAATTAGCCCATACTGTTTCTTCTGCGATGAAGCACATACACCTTCACATACATGTAAAATATACATACAAGCACAAGACATAAAAAAAAAAACAGCTTAGAACTCAAAAAACTTGCATCAGCTGAACCCAGTTTTACAAAATATAAAAGTAAAACCAAACCCAATAACATCAACAACAATAAAAGAAAAAAAATCACAAAATACAACAGAAAATACATATAACATAAACAAGGAATCAGCCAACAGCTCACGACCAACACAATAAAAATTAAAGCTCACATATGCTCAAATGTCATCCCATGAACAAAGTCTCGCCCCAGGCCAAATAACAAAAAGATTAACGAAAATAGAAAAATCTAATCAAATATGAATGAAGAATTAATTGTCCCAGATAAATTAACTCTAAGGAAACTTAAACAAAGCAATAATTCTAGTCAAAACAGTAAATAAAAAATGGAACATTCACCAATTACTTGGACTTCACCTTCACCTAAGTACAAAGTCACAGAAAACAGACTCAGATAGCGCTGTTGGAGAATTTTCCTGGATTACCTTCACTAAAGAAATAATAAAAGTCATATCAAATTTTATAGATTCAACTGAAATACTTCAATAATAAAAAACTTAACAGAAACAATAATACAAATAACACCACTAAATAAAGAAATATTAGATTACATAAATGGATGACTTGGAATGCAAATTTAATTTTCAAAGAAAATCCAGCATTAATCGCAATATTCGAAACTTGGCTGAAAGAAAAAGACGGGTTGAAGATGCAAAACTACGAAATAATAAGAAAAGATAGACCAGATAAGACAGGGGGGTTAGCCTTTGTGTAAACAGTTAATTTCAATACAAAAAAATTAACTTAAGAGACCTAATTTATATTCCATGTAATGAAATACTAAAACAAGACAGATTATTATAACCATAATAATTATAACTAATAATGGGGGATTGTGAGGCGCATCATCCTTTCTGGAATAAAAACAAAAACACAAAAGTAACTAACAAATCAGGATGCAATCTATTCGAATTCTTAATATTCAACAATCCAATCCTCCTTACTCCTCCAGGCAAATAACTAGAATAAATCCCAACATAAAGAATCAGCCTTAGACCTAAGCATAGGTTCTCCTAGCTTGGGGCACTCTGATATAACCTTTGGAAATAATCAAGGAAGTGACCATCTACCACTAATAATAAAAGTCAAATTATCAGAAACATTCATATAGGAGAGAGAAAAAAGAAATTTTACAGAAGATTGGATTAAATACTTGAAGACATTTAAGAAACTAAATATAGAAAACCCTTAATCATTAGAAGAATTAACAGACAAATAAAAAATAATAGGGTTATGTTTTAATTTTAACAATGAATTAAAGAAAGAAAGAAAAAACAAACTAATAAACCTTGGTGGAACGAGACCTGTCACAATATCATTAAAGAAAGAAATAAAGCATACAATAAATGGAAGAAAAGACCTAATAAAGAAAATGAATTCAATACAAAAAACTGTTTGCCAAAAGCAAACAAATCTTAGAAGAAGAAAGAAAGAAGAAGAAGAAAAAAAAAAAACATGGAAAAAAAAATAACAATTTACATTTCACCCCCCCCCCCCTAAAAAGATGTTATAAGAGTCATAAGTCCTCACCTCGCACAGGACACTCGGACTGTTAACACGCTCCTTGTGTGTTCCTGCTGCTATGCCCGCCTGGCATTCTCGGAAGTAACCGCTGAGGTCTGAAAACTCCTTCTTTGGTGTGAGGTCACCGGCAACGTTCTGGCTCATGACATCTGTTCAGTGCCAGCATAGATAGATTAATAAGATGGGCAAAGGTCGAACAGGTAATTAAGTTACCAAACGCCCCAACAATCATCAAGGTGCGTTTCGAAACTACACAAATAGCCAAAAAAGCACTGGAGAATGGAATGTTGTTGCTGCACCAATCCATCCCCTCAAGA
>NW_028234405.1:30280913-30285913 GCF_977035675.1 Penaeus japonicus
GAGGACTCTTGATGCAAGACAAAGATCCAGGATTTTGTAAGTCTGCAAAAATCTGCTCACTTACTACGTAATGGCGGTGATAACACTGAAGCAACATGGAGTTCTATATAATCATAGTAGTGTAGTCTATGACACCGGAAGTGCCAGGCAGCCATGAACTCAGTCATTGGGAGTATTTGCTTCGACGGGGCTCGATTTACCGACTTTGGGGACATGAGGCCGAAGCGCTGCCAGGTTTAATATCGAGAGAGAGAGAGAGAGAGAGAGAGAGAGAGAGAGAGAGAGAGAGAGAGAGAGAGAGAGAGAGAGAGAGAGAGAGAGAGAGAGAGAGAGAATATGTATCCTATTGATCCTTGCCACCAGTTTTGCTGTACGGCAGTGGAACTGGCGTTTGTCCACTGCCTTGGCGTCTCGCACTGATGTCTTTTACAACAGGGCCTTTTACTGTCTCATGTCAGGGTTGCGTCCAAACAACGAGTGCATCTTGAGACTGGCGTCGAACCTGTTACTTTCACAATTCGGGACCGCAGCTCAGGTGAAAGGACACGTGGCTCGACTCCTCATTATCATGATTAAAAGAAATAATTTATCAATTGATTAAAAAAAAAATGATAATGATAATGATAGTAATAATACTAATAATGATAATGATAGTAAAAAGTTTGATTACTACAATGATCAGGATACGGGTGGAGAAATATAATTGATAATTACGATGAATATGTAAAGATTACCTTGATAATAACAGTGACATAGTAATACCAATAGTCATGATATTAAAGGTAATGAGTATGATAATGATTACGGTAGTGGTGAAGATAATGGCAATAATGAAATAATGATAATGATAATAATAATGATAATAAATAATAACAATAGTAATAATAATAATAATAACAATAATAATAATAATGATAGTAATGTCATCATAATGGTAGTAGTAGTAGTAGTAGCAGTAATAGTTGTATTAATAGTGCTATTAATAGTAGTAATAGTGGTAGCTATAGTAAAATTGGTGGTGTTGGAAGTAGCAGTAGTAGTAATACCAATGTTATGGTGATAATACCACGTCCTTCCATAGTTAGTTTCAGGAAATGTACAGGAGAATTCCAGTCGATCAGCTCTCAGAATCACCAATAAGCTACAGACTTAGGGCTACACTATTACACATGACACGCAAATCCCTTTCATCGAACGATCTTCACCCTTTTTTCATCATCACATCTTGGGATTTTCCTCCTTCCACGAAGTCATTATCCGTTATTCTTCAAACAAATTTCATTCTTCTTTACGCGCATTCGTGTGTATGATTTTGAGTGAGGAAAGAAAGATGGTGATTAAGATTTAAGAGGAGGATAATGATGATGATAATGATAATGATGATAAAAGTAATATTGATGATGATAATGGCGATTTCTCGAAATTTAACATGCAACTCCACTATATACATGTAACTGAAAATGTGTGCATTATGCACCTTATGCAAAGCAAGTATGCATTCGTTCACATTCGTTCATATTGCAGTAACTAATGTTCACCATAATCCTGAATAAACATATATATATATTTCCTGCTGTATGACACTTGTAAATCAGAAACCTTATCCTTTTAGACAGAGCTGAAGCATCGTTACTTACCTAGGTGTTTATGCATGGCTGTGTAATACAATCCAAAACTTACTCATGACCATTCGTTGACTTACTTAACGCTGGTGTCTCTGTTTACGGGATTACTACAGATTATGTACTTAGCCATCTCATGAGACCGCCACAGTAAGAAACCATTGTGTGTCGAATGAGGAGTATGAAATAGATATGAAATATGAAAATCAAAATGTAATAGACTGTTCAAGGATTTTTGTTTCTTTCTTTTAAATGTCTGTAAATTTAAGAGTAAATTGAACTTGGTTAAAGAAGAACACTGTCAATATGATTTCAAAGAGATAAAATTAGATCAAGAAAGTAGACCAAACATAACAAGGGCCAAAGAGTAAATGTCAGTCTCATGTCAAAAGTGAATAATTATTTGAAAGGTGCCGATCCTCGCCCTATTATTGTGCTATTTCCCAAGCTGAGTCTTGACTGATAGCGTGTAAGTAGCTGCTGTATATCCACTTTAAAATGTAAATCTTGAAACACTTTGGTTCCTGTGAGTTGAGTTATAGGAGAGTAGCGGATGGGCTGATGGATTGACGGGTGGACGGACAAATATATATAGAGATAGACGGATGGATGTGTAGGTGGATAGATACGAATGGATGGATAAATAGATAGACAAACAGATAGACATTTAGATGGATAGACAGAGAAGTAGAGAGGTAATTAGAAAGACAGATAGATGGACAGATGGTAAGTGGTAGGTAGAATGACAGAGTGAAGAGGGAGAGCAAGGAAAACCAAGAGAATGTGCATAGGAAGAGTAAGGGAGAAGCCGCTGGTTGGTTAACAGATAAAGTGGTAGGTAGATACAGATAACTAGATAAATAGACACACAAACAGGCAGGCAGACAGAAAACACGGACAGAATAATAGGGAAACGTGGGCGCGTGAGCACTCATGTTCTGATGTTACGCATACGGGCAAAACATGTATGTAGTTTCAGGAAAAGCATTATCACACATTTGATTTAAAAGTGAATTACGTATAAGGCTTTGATGCTTACACATAAGTTATCAACTTAATCAGCGCGTTTTGAAAAATAAGGTTAAACTCGTTATGATGTGTAATTTTCTGGATAATAATAATGGTTAAAAATATCTTTGTCATACTGTTTATATTTATAATATATTATTAAAACATGATTTGTGGTATATACTTTATTTGTGGTGGAAAGATAATTTAACATCTAAAAAATAGCTTAATGATTGTTTACCAATATTAGAATTAAAGATGCAATAACTATTTCTAGTATTATTATCAACGTTATTATTATAACAATTATCACAACCCTTTTCATCATCTTTATTATTATCATTATTGTGATTATTATTACTATCATTATTATAAATAGGGTTATTACTATCATTATCAGTACTATCCTCATCAATATATCATTATTATTATTGCCATTATTATTATTATCATATCATTATCGTTTTTATCTGTCTTATCATTATTTTTATTATTAATTTCATTATTATTGTTATCATTATTAATATTATCATTAACATTAACCCATTGGTCGCGGTTTTAAATTAATAGCAGTGTTGTTATTATTATCACCATTACATTTTTATCGTTATCATCATTATTATTGTTATTATTATCCTGTTATCATAATTATTGATATCGTTATTATTATCATTAGTATCACTGTTAGCATTCTCATATTTTGTTATCATTGTTATCAATATTAATATCATTATCATCATCATCATCATTATTTTTTTTGTTATTATCTTTCATAAATATTTTCATGTTCATTTTCATTATTATCATTGTTATTGTTATCATTATTATCGTTATCATTGTTAGTGTGGTTGCAGTTTTTGGCACTGATGTTATCATCATGTCTTTGTTTTTCTTGTGTTGTTGTTCATTTCATTCATTGAACATTCACTATTGTCGTTTTTACCGTAATCATCATTCTGTATTACACAATCATTCTCATTATCATTTCATTGTTATCATCATTATTATTATCGTTACTATTATCATCACTATTATTAACATTCTTATTATCATCATTATCATTGGTATCATTTTTATCATTGCCATCATATTTCTTATCATCACCATTAGAATTTGTATTCTTCTTATGATCATTATCATTATAATAAGCATTATTATGATAGTCATTTTTATCATCATTATCATAATCACCATTATCATAAACACTATAATTATCATTATTATTATCATTATTGATATGTTAATATCATCATCATTATGATTATCATAAATATTATCATCGTTATATGATTATCACTCTCACTCTTATCATTATCATGATTATTATAAATATTATCATTTTAATCATCAGCCACTGTTTATCATCATCAACACTAATATCATGACCAGTTTTATCATTATCATTATCATCACCCTTTTTTATTATCAATGTTTTACAAATGGAACCACATTTAGCTTCATTATAATTGCCGATAGCATTATTGCCAATTTTGCCAATTTTCTTTTCATTCTTTCACTTCTTTTCTCTCAATTATCAAAAGTTCCATTTATAAAACCGCTCTTCACTGCCTTATGTTGGTGACAAGAGAGAGCTTGTCACAAGGCGATTACAGAAAGCAATTTTCCGTCCCAGTCTCTTTTCGGGACTTTTATCGGTCTCGTTCATTTTGGAATCCTGTCGCTGTCACCTGCTGTTGGCAAGGATCCATAGGATAAATATATATATATTTATATATATATATATATATATATATATATATATATATATATATATATATATATAATATATATTCTCTCTCTCACTCATATTTCTCTCTTTTTTTTCTCTCTCTTCTCTCTCTCTCTCTTCTCTCTCTCTCTCTCTCTCTCTCTCTCCTGTCTTCCTCTCTTTCTCCTTCTCTCTCTCTCTCTTTCATGATGATGTGTTTAGTATTTTTTCCTTTCATTTTTATGCTTTCTCCTTCTGCTCTGCGGAGGGCATTCGTTCTTATATGTGTTGTGTAATTGCCTTTACCAGCTCGTCTCACACCAGGAAATGAGACTCCAGGTTGTAAAAGAAAAAAAGGAAGAGGCGGAGGGGAGGGGATCGCTATTTGTAATGATGATGGATGGTGGTCCTCTCATATCCTTTCGCTGTAGAAGGAAAAGAACCAAAAGAACATGGTCTTTCTCGTATACCCCTTTTCAATTTCTCTTTGACACACAAACATCTTACTTTTCATTTCTCTTCTTTCTTTCCCACAGTCACACCTCTCATCCCTTTTCATTTCTCCCCTCTTTATCCTCCTCCCTCCCCTCCCTCTCCCTTCCCAAATATAGCTTTCTTTCTTCTTCATTCTCCCCTTCTCCCCCTCTACCATACCTCTTCTT
>NW_028234405.1:30290913-30293413 GCF_977035675.1 Penaeus japonicus
TGTGTGTTGTGTGTGTGTGTGTGTGTGTGTGTGTGTGTGTGGTATCATATACACACACACACACAACCACACACACACACAGACACACTGACACACACACACACCAACACACACACTCACACACAATATTATACTATCTATATATAATATATATATATCTATATATTCTATAATACATATAATATCATATACATATATTTATATATATATATATATTATTCTATATAACAAATAAATATATATACATATTATATATCTTATATATATATATATATATATATATATACATTTATATTATATATATATATATATATATATTATATATATATATATTATAAAGAGAGAGAGAGAGAAGAGAGAGAGAGAGGGGGGAGAGAGAAGAGAGAGAGACGAGAGAGAGAGGGGGGGGGGGAACAGAGGAGAGAGGGGGAGCGAGAGAGAGAGAGAGAGAGAGGAGATGGAGAGGAAGATGGAGAGGAGGAGCGATGATGAGAAGATGAGAGAGAGGAGAGAGTGGAGAGAGAAGCGGAAAAGTTACGGCAATATAAATGCACACTCACAAATATTTATCTCCAAAGGAACGAAAAATACGTAAAAATAAAGAGAACCTTATATCAAACCAGAAAATACTCCCGATAGCTTTAAGGTTCCCCCGCCTCATATACATGCCATCAACGCTATACGGTTTAAACTCTGCCAAGATCTGAAGCTGTCTCAGTCTCCGCATTATGAATCAGAGACTTTACTTGAAGATATCCGCTTTTGACACTTCGGCTTCCCGCCTCTAGTGCCAAGGAGGGCCAGCCTCTGCGCATCGGGGGGTTGGGAGGGCACGTGGGTGGGTAGAGACAGATGTGGAGTAAACGGTCTGGGGCGAGGGGGGCAGGGTCGGAAGAGGGATGAGTGGGAGTGGGAGTGGGTCCTTCAGGTACGTGGAGGACGGAAATGATAAGCTGGAGGTAGGAAATATATCTTTTTATATGAAGCGTACATACATACGCTTCCTTACATGGATAGATATAGGTATCTTTATATACTATCTATCTATCTATCTTATATATATTTATATTTATATACACACAACATAATGTAAACATAAACACACACACACACAACACACACGCACACACACATCACACAACACACAATATATTTATCTATATAACATATATATATTATATATTATATATACTACATATATTTATAATAAATATATATTATATATATTTTTTTTATATATATATAATGCGAGAGAGAGAGATAAGAAGAGGGGGAGAGAGAGAGAGGAGAGCGTGAGAAGAGAGGAGTCGAGGAGTGAGAGGAGAGAAAGAGAGAGTGAGAGAGAGATGAGAGATGAGGAGAGGAGAGAGAGAGAGGAGAGATGGAGAGAGTAGCAGAGAGGGAGAGGGAGAGAGGGGAGAGTTGAGAGGACATGTGCGTATATATAATTTCATCAGTCTATACATACATACTAATATATTATTTTTATATATATAATATATATAAATATATCTATATAATATATATCTTAATAATAATATATCTATACATATATATATATATTATATATATATAAATAATAATATAATATATATATTTATATATATGAATAGATCTTTACAAAGTATATATATATATAATATAATTATATATATAGGTATATATATATATATATCAGTATATATATATATATATATATAATATCAATACATATATATATATATATATATATATATAAATATATATATATAGATATATAGTTTATATAAACACACATACATACATATATATCTATATAATATATATATACTATATATATATATATATATAAATATATATATAATATTTATATACAGTATATAATATATATATATATTTATATAATAAAAATATATATATATATACAGTATATATTAGATATATATAAATATATAGTATATATACATATATATATATAATATGATATATATATATAAAATATGTATATATTATAAATAACATATATATATATATATCTATATATATAATATATATAAATATATATATAAATAAACACACAATACATATATATATATATATATATATATATATATATATATAATATATATATATATATATACATAATAAATATCCAGTCTAAAGCAACGCAACGCAACCTTTTTATCATTTCTGTCCGTGCTTTGCAAAATCGCACCCCATCACTGAGCACTATATTCCTCTACTTACAAATTGCTAGGTACATTCTTTCGCGCATGTGCAACAGAACACGCATGGGGGTGGGAGGAGAGGGCGGGGAGGGGGATCCATGTCTGTTCCCGGCCTAGCAGCCAGTGATTATGAGTTCCTCCTCTCCTCAGTACCAATCTTGCTTTATTGCCTCGAGATATTAGCTCGTTCTTCAAAGCGTTCCAACCAGCCGGGCTTAAAAACGGCGGACCTGGAAACATGTTAAGAGAGGAAGAGGGGGGGGATGGGAAAAAGGAGGGAGGAGGGATGGGAA
>NW_028234405.1:30328413-30330913 GCF_977035675.1 Penaeus japonicus
CACACACACACACACACTACACACACACACCAAACAACATATATATGTTATATATATAAATTGTATATATATATATATCTGTATGTCTATATATATATATAATTAAATATATGATATATATATATACATTAGTAAGTATATTTATATATATGTCAATTAAGTATATTATATATATAATTATCTATATATATATATGTATATATATATATATATATATATATATATATATATATATCTTATTTATATGATATTTATTATATATATATGTATCGTGAGGTGGTGTGTCGTGTGTTGTGTGTGCTTATGTATGCATTGTAATTGTATGTATGTATCTATCTAATGTATGCATACTGTTGCACCACACACACACACACACACACAACACACACACAAACACACACCCAACACACACACACACCGCATATCTTTGAAACTCAGCTTATTTTGTGGCCATGTGTCCGAAAACGCTCCCTTAGTCAACAAATATTTCAATGTAGCCTCCCAAAGAGCATTAAAAGTACCAGATATATTACTATAGATTTGACGTTCGTTTTGCGAATAGAAGTTGGAAACGACAGTAGAGCATGGAGCCTCTGACCGGCCATGCCTTGTCCAGTACTTGCCCTGTCATGGATGTTCTATTATAACATTGTTTAATTATTTGTAACAAAATCAGAATTTACAGTCAAGCGCCCAAAACTATAATGTATGGGAAAGAAATAGTCGTCAATGCATGTAACTAGAAGATGCTATATTTTAGCGAAAAATAAATTAAACGGTAGTTGTGCAAAATATAACTGGAATATCAAGAAAGGGCACATCAAATAAAAAAAGAAGGAAAGGAAAAATGATAATAGAAAAGGAAAAAAAAACAAGTCGACGTTTTAAGGGAAACTAGCAAAATAACCACCCCCCCCATAAAAAGAAAAAAAAAGTCTGGAAATTGAGTAGATACAACAACATAAACTCCGATAAGACTATCTAACACGGAACAATCTATAAGTAATAAAGCTACTCAAAATAGGATCTAACATAATATGCAAATATATAAGAGTGTGTGGAGAGATTTGTTTAGTGATGTGATGTGTGTAGTGTGAGTGAGTAGTGTGTGAGGGACGCCCCACCTGCTGACTCCGCCATAATAAAGAACAACCGTCTATCAACCATTCTCTCACAACAGTCGTCGAATCTACACTCACATCTATCTCCTATCTCTAACAATCAATATATATAACACTGCGGTAGACATATTCTAACGACTAACTAAGAGACACAAGCGATATCGTAACAAGTCGTAAGCTAACGAACTTATATCTTACTAAATATAAATTATAGTCACAAGGATAAAAATAATAATACACGCTGAACAGGGTAGAACAAAGCTCACAATAGGAATATGCTATATACAATAAACTCTAAGTAACTCAGGCTAACAATAAACACACGTCTACACTCTCACGAACTCACCGACACAGAGACACATCTCACACTCTCACCGAGCACTCATCATCACACAGCAAAAACGTCCCCCCCACCCCCACCACCCACCCTAAATCAGTCCACACACCGCAACCACATCACACACACACTTACACACACTCACACACATCAACTCTCCACACAGTCACACTGCCCACCCTCACTCACGACTCGACACTCACGGCGACACACTCTTACTACATCTCACCCACTAACACGATCTATAAATACAATATACACATCAAATACTGTCAACCCCCCCCCCCACTCCCACCCCCCAAAACAAACCCCCCCGCCACACTCACACACTCCATCACACGACAAAATAAAAAACCATAAAATCTGCTCAAATCACACACACTAAATTCCATCACCACAACACACACTAACACAATACACACACGCACACACGTTCGACACTCTCACACCCTCACCTCACACTTCAAACACACTCCGACACACGTCTCACACACTCACACACACACTGACTACAGCACACGACACACCATCACTCACACACACCAAAACACACACACACACTCACACACTCACCCACCCACGACACACAAACACACACTAACACTACAAACTCGCTCACACCGACGACACACACACACGACACACACACACACACACACCCGCCCACCCCAGATAGGGGCACGACACACCCGCCACGATCACACACTCGACACACGGACTCACACCACCCTCAACACACACACACCACACACACGACCCACACAGCACACACACACACACACACCAGACTAACACGCGACACACACCACACACCTCACACACGACACACTCACACACACAAGCCACACACACAGACACGACTACGGCACCCGTAACCACCAGTCCTCCGCGCGCACTACTCCCATCTTCTACTCGACGGGGGGACGCGGCACTTCCCCGACGCCCCTCGACCTCACCGCTCTCTGTCCTCACGCTTCCCCAGGTCGCACAGGCCTTCTCACTCTCTCCTCTCCGTGTCGCCCTGAGGTCGTCGGTCTCACTT
>NW_028234405.1:30338413-30340913 GCF_977035675.1 Penaeus japonicus
GCAATTGCATCATAACTAAAAGGAGAATCCGAAATATTGTAATAACAGGTGATTTCTTTTTCCCTTTCATTGACTGAGAAGCAAAAAAAAATTTAAAAGGAGCAAATAGGAGAAGGGAGGCAATAAGCAAGAATGCTTCTAGATTTTTAAAAAATTACATTAAACCGAAATCCTAACAAAGGGAGAAATTTATATATCATTATATTTTCGTTTGTATTGGGTAATACATAAAAATAAGATATATCATCAATCTACACGGTACAATCACACCACAATATCGAAATCACGTTAAATACGGAAGAATGAATAACGATAATGTAAAAACAGGCATCAGACGTAGAGAGCAAGCTTAAATTTCAGAACTTCAGTTGCGACCAAATCAACTTGATATGATATGCTGAAGAAATGCTTTGATGCTTGAAGAGATGCTTGCTAAACAATTGTGCTCGCCATAAAGAACAGAAATAAGAACTTTGACCAAGAGATCAAAAAAATACTATTGAGGAATAAGAAAATAGAGTAAATGAAACTTACCATGACAAATGATCATGGCAAAAAACGAAAGATTGAATAACACATAAAGTAAGGAGAATATAGATTAAAAGAGTCAACAGATAACGAAAGTTGAAGATAAGCAGCAGCTGAAGCCGGAAAAAAAACATGCAAAATCTTTCTACTCTTTCTACTTTTGCTTCCCTGGTCTTGCCATTCCTTTATAGGGATAAGGATCGGCAACACATAAGTAGCAGATGCTACGCCCGGGATATAGCCGCTATGGCGAGCCCGGTCTATGTCAGCATATGCTGACCCGTGAGCGTGAGTGTTGACTCTAACCCTATGCTTCGTCCTTGCCCATCGTGATGCTTGGCCACAGCAGGAACTACCAGGCGACAGTGGAAACTCACGAGCTTGGTCAGGGCTCGATCTGCCGACCACGGGGATGTGAGGCTGGCGCTCTACCACTGCACTATTCTGACTGTTGGTTCCTTCATCATACTCCGCATACAGTTCTATTTGTGAAAGGGCTTAAGCTGGTTCGTCATAGGAGACAACCCGATAGTGGTATATAGGTCAATATCCGGTCAGAAATAAGAAAATAAAGAGAAAGGAAAACTAATTATTAGCAGTAAAGGAGAGGGAGATAAAAGTTGCGGCCATCCGTTATATTTGTTTGTATTATGTGTCGTGAAGGATGACGGTTAGGTCAATAATATCAATTATATCACTCAGTTTTAACGAGTAAGAGGAAGGAATATAGGAGATAAAGTAAGCCTACCAATGAATTTCGTGCGGCCTGGGTATTACAGTGAAAGAAGGAAAGAATAAAAATATGCGCTCAGGAGTTGATGCTTTAGAAAGTAATAAAATAGTAAAGAAAATAATCCAAGACGGTAAAACCCATTAGGATAAATCGATAACCGCTACGGAGTAGATTTGAAAAGGTCAGTTAGCTACAATTGAAAATGAGTAGACCTAATAATAAGCCCATTGTTAAAAGCTGTAATCATTATTATTTACTGATTATGTGCCTTATGAATTAAAAGAAGGGGAATTATCATTTTCTTTACCATAACCCACACAACATAGGGAGAACCCAGGTAAACCCAAGGGCCTTTAAAGACCACTCTACCATTGTTTCTATTTTATTTTATTTCTTTATTTCTTATAAGAATTAGAGGTTTCCCTCAGGGGCTCCTCATAAAAGTAAACCTCTGATTGGTGGTGGCGTTACCGTAAAATGCTAAGTAAAGTGTAAGTTCACGTACAATATACAGTACACGTGGTGGCACCGACAAGTTTCGTTGGTGTTACGTACATACATACATACATACATATATATATATATATATATATATATATATATATATATATATATATATGTATGTATATATATATATATATATATATATATATATATATATATAATATATATATATATATATATATATATATATATGTGTGTGTGTGTGTGTGTGTGTGTGTGTGTGTGTGTGTGTGTGTGTGTGTGTGTGTGTGTGTGTGTGTGTGCATAACAGGCCTAAATATGTTGGTGTGAAGAGAGGCAAAAACAAGGTCATCCCGATTATATATCAAGTCACTACATCTTTCAGAAAAGGTTATGGTTCCATTGCCTGGGTAGTTCCTAACCATAATCTTGGGTCCTTTTTGTGGTAGCTCGTACGGAATAAAAGAAAATGTCCATATACCGTTTATTCTTTGAACTTTTGTCAAAGATCGAGAAGTAGGACTGCTTATGAGTGTGTATAAGAAGGTTGTATTGTTTTAAGTTGTTGTTTTTTTCTCTCTTTTCTCTTTCTGCATCTCTCTTTTTATGGTTGTTTCTAGATTTATCTCTGTATCTACTGTACGTCTGTCTGTTGGCTAGCCTGCCTTTCTCTCTCTCTCTCTCTCTCTCTCTCTCTCTCTCTCTCTCTCTCTCTCTCTCTCTCTCTCTCTCTCTCTCTCTCTCTCTCTCTCTCTCTCTCTCTTTCTCTCTCTC
>NW_028234405.1:30370913-30373413 GCF_977035675.1 Penaeus japonicus
ATATTATATATATATATATATATATATATATATATATATATATATATATATATTATATATATAAATATATATATATATATTTATTTATTTATATATACATATATATATAAAGAAAGAGAGAGAGAGAGATTAGGTAATTGATTAGTAATTTATACACGTTTACCATTGATGCTGAAAGGTTACGTGAAAGAGGACCCAAAAGAGGTCACCCGTGAAGCGGGAGGCTTCGGGCTCAGGGGCCAAGGGAATGGTACCTCGAAAAAGGGGCAGAGGGTATTATGCTAGAGGCTCAGAACACTCACAAGGCCACAGGCAAAACTATCCCCGGATGCGTAGGTCTACGAGGAGCTTGAGTTGTATGAAGATAGATACTGAAATAGACGCAAATCCTGGAGTAAACACAAATTTGCTGAAGGCACCAAAATAAACTTAAATTTAAAAGAAGAGCCAGAAGAGCTGAGAATAACTAAAAATGAAAACTAGATGGCAGGAGTAAAAAGCTAAAAAGTGGGGATAAGAGACTATGAGTAAACATAAACGAATCATAAATCAAACAGAAGTAAAATAGTAACAAGCAGCGTAAACGAATAACGTAAAAGAATGAAGATCAATTTACGGGAAATTCATGGTAGAAAAAAGAATAATAGCAAAAGCGGCGCACAAGGCTCAATGTAGAATATAAACACAAAACATAACATGTGCAGCATGAACACACCTAGGCAAGTGAACGGGGCAGAACATCCTTGCTTCAGCGTTTTTTCTGGTGAAGAATCCGAAAGTGTAATCCATGGGCTAAGTAAAGCAGAGTCAGTGTTTCCACTTCATTTACTAAACAAAAACGGGGGATTACATGACCTTACACGGGCGGAGGCATAGCGGTAAGCATAAGAATTTTTTTTTTAATGAAATGAAATTATCCTTCAATCAGACTGCTATTGATATGCTTAAAATGTCTGTTGCAAATATTCAGAATCATATTAATCAAGAAAAATACGCAAAAAGATTTACTGTGCTTCAGCGAGTAAAACGACGAAAATAATAAATTCATTTGGAAGTAAAAATGCTAAATATATGAAAAGTATTCATAAGAAGAAAGGAAATAGAATTAAAAACACAATGAGACAAAACGTAAAAGGCGTAAAAGCAATCGAAAAAACAATTAATATGTAATTCATCTGCATAAATCTTAGACAACCAAAGACTTTCATGTAACTTTAATTATAACACCTACAAAACGGTAAAACATATGAAATGCAATTTAAAAAATGTACAGAGTAAATAAGAAAGCATAAACATTTGAGTCCCCACGAGGCTGTCTGTAAAGCCTCGCTATCATTACTCTAGTAGTCGATAGGTAATTTATATGGAGCCAGTAAGACCCTAACTTGGCAAGTTAGTTTTACTGAGTCCATTTGGTTTCGTTGGTTTAGTATTGTAACCTCAGGCTTACACTTGAGTAAGGTAGAGGTTCGCCTCCTGGTCAGGAACATATGTTATACACCCACATCAATGCGACATTACATTTTTCCTTCTAACATGTTTATAATTATTATTATTTATTATAATCAGCAAATTAAACTACTTCATTATAGAAACCGGCAACTCAAAAGGTAAGAGGGAAATCACAAGTCTTAAAATAAATAATATATAGGCGAACAAATGTGAATTATTTTATGTCAAACAGGCTATTTTGGGGTAAGATGAGTTAAACATAAAAAAGTTTTTTTTTAATCTTTTGAAAGTAGTTTGAGTGTGATCGTACCTATTCCGGTCTTCCATGATACACATATCTCTTTTCTGAGATGTAACCAAATCCTGTAATACAGAATTACTGGCATCTCCCCACATCACCTGGGGGTACGTCAGATGTGGCATCTCCCCACATCACCTGGAGGTACGTCAGATGTGGCATCTCCCCACATCACCTGGGGGTACGTCAGATGTGGCATCTTTCCACATCACCTGGCAATACGTCAGATGTGGAAAACACAAACCAAAATATCCTCAAATATCCTCGCATCAAAGCACTGAAGGTTAAAGAACTTTGAGAGTTGATTCACACAAATCAGTAAGGTATCGGCGGGGACTGCGCTCAGTCCATCAGTGTCAGTGGAAAAAAATGCTCATTTTAAATCAGCTGACGGGTTCACACATGTCCGGCGCAATACTGTGTTTTGACTGTGTCAGTCATGTGTCCGTACCAACGATATTTTCGTCTTTTAAGCGGACATTAGACGAGTGTTTTGAGTTGAATGACGAACTACTTAGTGAATGGGTATTAATTCACCCTATTCTGTATGATTTGTCATAAAAATGGGCGGTCGATTTAAACAAGCTATTCTATTTGGAATAATATACAATATAATATAAATATGTATATAATAATATTTGACATATATGATATATGATATATATTTTTTCTTTCTTTCTTTCTTTCTTTCTTTTTTATGATATACGTTATATGATATATGATGTAACAACCTTTCTGCGCAATATATTG
>NW_028234405.1:30425913-30430913 GCF_977035675.1 Penaeus japonicus
TTTAGCAGTCTCGAGGGAGTAAGATGACTGAGAGGCGTAAGGAGGGGGGGACGATAGGTTCGTATGGTGAGCGTATAAACATTGATGTAGTTTATATATTTTAGATATTGTAAATGATTATACATACATATAGTGATTGTGCATGATGATGATATTTTTTTTTAATGTGGGTTATTTATAAGACATTTAGATAGTAATAATAGTATATATATATAATTTAGGAGGAAGTAGATAGTGGATCTTATTGATGTTGCATAG
Organism: Penaeus japonicus; assembly: GCF_977035675.1. NCBI lineage: Eukaryota > Metazoa > Arthropoda > Malacostraca > Decapoda > Penaeidae > Penaeus > Penaeus japonicus. Next base: position 30,426,172 of record NW_028234405.1, read on the forward strand.
ATTCAGTTATATATAATATAATTTTTACATATACATAATAGTTAAATGAATATGCGAGTTTTTGTATTGTCTATTATTACTACGATATAGTATATTATATATTTAGTTAGAATTTATCATTGTAGTAAAGTATGAGTATATAGATAATAAGCTTCTTAGGGGATAGTATATAATAGGAAGCTGGGGGGGAGGTAAGAGTGTCGGGGGTTCGGGGTGTAAATGATGAGCGTGGAGCGTGTGGTGTAGTATGGAGTAGGGTCTGGTTGGATTGAGTAGTTAGGTTGAGTAGTGGATTTCTACTATCTTATTATGAGTGAGTTAGTTAAAGTAGGACTCAGTTAGGGGTACAGTAGGTATTTCTGGGTAGGTGAGTGGGAGATTATGAGATTCACGAAGTGGGAGGAGAATTTAGAGGGTAGGTATAAGGAGGCGAAGGAGCGAAGTGATCAATGTGTTAGCATAAGAGAAAGAGATGGCATAGGAGCGAACTAGTAAGGGACTGTATCGGCGATTAGTGTAGTAGAGTATCGGGACTAGCTTATGCGGGAAGAAACTTGATATAACTGGAAGTCTAGTAAATTCTATTTGATTACGAGTGAGCTGTGACTTGTATAGTCTAAAATAGTTGAGTAGGAGTATTTAGAATGGACTTATTATGAGATAATAGATTTATTCTGTACGATATACCTAAATAGAGAGTTATAGTATTAGTAATTCTAAAAATTTTAGTGTCTACACTCCATGTAGTGTTTTGTAATGTGTATAGTAAGTAGTAAAAGTCTGATATACACAAAAGTTATATTATATATATATTATTAATAATATATATATAGACGAGTATATCATATATTAATGTAATATATATACATATATCTATATAGACAATCGGACGAGGCGTATGGTATGAGGGGGGAGAGTGGAGAAGAGATCTGGACGGAGTAGGGGTTGAAAGTATGGTGTGTAGGTAGGTAGGATCGATGATCAGAGTTAGTTCTAGTTTAGTTAAGTGTATCTGTAATTTAGTGGTCTAGTTGGAATTATTTTGGATTAAATTACAAGGGCATTCACTTTTGATTTCACAGATATTATTATTTTAGATATATATATATATATATATATGATATATATTTATCATTCTTTTAGTCCACACGTTACAGAATAGAGCGGTTCTCACACGTGCACGGTCATATAATGTATATCTAGATATACAAAGCGCAGAAACTAAGTTGCTAGCTACAAAAATAACACATAACATACGACATTGGCAATTCGATAATTAGTATTGATGGGTGTCAGAGTCAGGCAGGAGATATAGCTCTACAAGACATCAGGAATAAATAGGGATGGGGGTATGGGGGGTATTAGGGATAACTGAAGAGGTAGGCTCCGAGTATGCTGCATGACTCTTTATCAGGCAATGGCAGGGGTGATGGTTGGAGAATCATATTCTTAGGGATGCGATACACGGATTCTTATTATGAGTCGGGTCGGATGTACAACGATTATAATGATTCTAATATCGTATATCTGGCGGATAGGATATCGTGATATCGAGACTGTCTCGGTGTAGTGTATTACGATTATTGGAGTAGCAGGGGGCATGGACAACAGTACACATATAATACACTAAGAGTGGTGGGGGAGAGTGAGGGTAGGATGGGAGGGTTGGGGGTATGGTGGTTCGTCACGAATATGTCAGAGGCGGTGTCTAATTTATGTGAGATATCAGGGAGGGTTATGTAGAGGGACTGTAGTATTAGCTGATCTTTAGATAGTGATTGTATGGGAAGTACTTTATTTATAAATAGGATACTGACTCAGAACTTATAGCGATTTTATGAGGAATATACAAAAATATATAAATATATTAAATATATATATAAAAAATAAATATATAAATATATATAGAATATATATAATAAAATAATGTACAAATATGTAAATAAAATAAAAAATAAATATCTAAATATCTATAAATATATATATAATATAAATAATATATATATAAACAAGTATATATAAAAAACATATATATACTATAAGAATATATATATCAATATAAATATAAATATAAATAAATATCATAAATAGATATATATATATTATAAATAATATTTAAATTATTCCCATATATTAATAATATATATATAATATATAATAAAAATAAATAAATATCAAAATCTATATAACTATATATATATAAATATATATGTATCTATATGAATAATGGTATTTTAATTATTCATTTTAACACAGATATGTAAATATATAAATGACTAAATATATCTAAAATAAAAAATATCTAACTCAATCAATACAACTAAACATCCAAATACAATATAATATAATAAACAAATAACACTCTATAAATCTATATAAAAAAATATATATAACAATTAATAAAACAATATAAAATATAAACATATATATACATAAATAATATAATACAATAAATAATTATATATATATACAATAAAATATATATATTCTCTACTATAAATATATATATCTATATTAACTAACTTATGTATATTACAATATACACCTCTATATATATGATATAATAAAAATAATATATCTGTAAATCAATAACAAAATCTAAAAATTAATAAAAAAAAAAAATATAACTAAAATCTAACTTATATAAATATAACATATATATACTAATACACACACACACACACAACACATCACACACACACACCCCAACACACACACCCACACATAAAAAAATATCTCATATAGTATCTCACTAAATCTAAACAAACAGGATCAAAAAAATATAACACTAAATGTCCTATCTCAATCACACACTAACAAACAAATATCTAATCCCAAAAAATCTTAACTACAAAATATATAATCAATATATCTATCACATAACATAGACTAAATATAATCTATAATATATATAATAAAAATATATATCTAAGTAACAATCTATATAAAAATCAATATATATATAAATATAATCATATAAAAAAATAACTCAAAAAATATATATATAGAAGTGAGAGATAGAGATATATGATATATATTTATACACACACACAGACACACACAGACTCACACACACTAACACACACACACACACACACACACACACAACACTCACCTCACACCACACTCACAAACTCAAACCACACACAAACAACCACACACACCACACACCACACATACACATACACTACCTCTCACACACACACACAACACACACACACACACAACACACCACATACACACACACCACAAACATACACACCCACACACCCACCCCCACACACCCACACACACATCAAAACACACACACTACACAACACACCTCAACACATAAAAACCACACACCCACACACACACCCCACCCTCATACCCACACAACCCACATCACACACACATACAACACACACAACACACCCCCACCACACTCACACAAACAACACCAAAACACACACACTCACCCCACACATCCACACAAAACACACACACACACACACAAAACACTTACATCACACACACCACACACACACACACACTCACACAGCAGCACACACACACACGGCGTTGGCTGACTATGGCCAAACACACCACACCAACACACAGCCCTCCCCACAAACCTCACACCCACCCCACCCACACACCCACAACACACACACACACATCACCGACAAAAACACACACACACCCACACACACAAACCCACACACTACACACACACACACACACACACACACAACACACACACAATACTCTACTAACACACACACACTCACACACACACACACGAATGACCTCAGTGACACTCCCCACACATCACAAAACCCCACACACACCAGCACCAACACACACACAACACACCCATGACACACACACAACTACACACACACACACACACACACACACAACCACACACAACACACTCCACACCCCCACAACACAACACACACACACACACACACATATTCAAACACACACACACACACACACACACCCACACACCCACACCCCCACACACACACACACACAGCCCACACACACCAACACACACACATACACACAAACACGACACACTCCATCACACCTCACACACACACCTCCCCAAAACACAAACCCACACACACACACACTACACACCACACACACACACATACACACACACACGCACACACACACACCACCACACACAAACACACTACACACCCACACCCCCACACACACCACACAAACACACACACACGACTACAACCACACACACACACAACACCACACCACTCACCTCCCACACACCCACACCCCCACCACACACACCCCACACACACTCACACACAGCACACACACACAGCATACTCACCACACACACACACACCCACCTAAACACACATACACACACAACACACACACAACCACACACCACACACACAACACACCAACACACACACACACCACCACAAAAGTCGAAGAGTGAGTTAGTAGAGAGACCTGAAATAGTATGCACCCTTCAAACACCCCCCCTACCAAACCAACCCAGCCAAAGACACCACACCATAAAATTTGGTTACCACACACCCCTACATCACAACTCAAATAAGCATGCCCAGTTTCCCAGGACAATTTTATCTTACGCATGACTGTCATGTAAACACCGGGACTCCGTTGCCAAGCACGTTTGTTTACCTGTTTGGTTTATCAACTCGCAAGTTTGCCTGTGTTATTAATTGGCTTGGCTTTGCAGTCGGTTGCCGGGG
>NW_028234405.1:30480913-30483413 GCF_977035675.1 Penaeus japonicus
TTGGGTATTTTGTGGTCGCTAGAGTTTGTTTACCTTTGTCTCCTTCCTCCTCCCTCCCATTCATCAGGCCTCCTTCCCTTCCTCCTCTTCACCTCCCTGCCCCTCCCCCCCTTTCCCCTTTCCATTCCTTGCTCTCCTTCTTCTTCCCATTACCTTCCTTCCCCACCTACTATTTCCTCCTTACTCCTTCTCTCATATGTCTTACTTTACATACTCTCTTCTCTATACCTCCTCTTCCCTTCTTCGTTGGTCCCTCACTCTCCCCCCTCCCTCCCGCGTTCAGCCCTAGCCCGGACTCGATACTTGGCTAACTATTTGACTACTTCCTCAAGAAATCCCTCCCTCTATGCTGTGGACAATGATGTTAATTGTGTTAATTTCTCGCAGGAAATTGGATAGGGATGCTTCGGGGAATCGGCGTGTATTATGCCGGATACGTAACTAGGATCCAGAGAGAGAGAGATAGAGAAATAGAGAAAGAGAGAGAGAGAGTGCGAGGGAGGGAGAGAGTGTGAAATAGAGAGCTGTAGAGTATACAGGAATATTTTCAACTACCTCTCCCTGTCTCTCTGTCTCTCTCTCTCTCTCTTCTCGTATATATCTATATATATATATATATATATATATATATATATATATATATATATATAAATATATATATATTAAATACACCACAACACACGTCACACATACAAACACACACACATCACGACACACAACACACACACACCCATATATATATAATTATATATTTAATATATATATATATTTTTTGTTTCCACTCATATATATATAATATATACCTATACTATATATATATAGAATATATAAGTATGTGTCTATATATATATGGTACATAGATATTCATGACATATAAGCACCATATATCCACACCCAATTTATATATATATTTATAGATATATATAGCTATATAATATATCCTAATATGTTTAAATATATTATATATAAATATATATGTATATAATACATCAGTTACATATACATATATAAGATATATATATATAATAATTACATATATCATTATATATAATAAATATATATATGAATATATATAATATATATAAGATACATACACACACACACAGAACAACAACGCACATATATAAATATATATAATATATATATATATATATATATATATATATATATATATTCTTATATACTGTAGCACACATATTCATAAACCTTATGTTATATATTATATAGATATATATATACTATCATATATATATATATATATATATGTATATATACATATATATATATATATATATATATATATATATAATATAATATATGTATGAGAAATAGTATATATGTATATAATGACGATATATATATAATATATATATAATATATATATATAAAATATATTATATATCTATATATATAAATATATATATTTATGTTATATATATAATAAATATAGATATAGAAAGTTTAAATTTATATATAATATTATAATATATAATATAATATATAAATATATATTATATATATATATATAAGCATATCATTCCTAAAATTCATACATATATATGTACAAGTATGTTTGAATGCATCAGAGTGCTGTTTAGATGAGTATGAAATATTATATATATATATATAATATATAAATAGTATAATATAAATATATATAAATAAATAATATAATATAAATATATAAATGTTTTGTTGTGTTGTGTGTGTGTGTGTTGTGTGTGTGTGTGTGTGTGTGGTTTTTTCTGTTGTTTGTGTGTGTATTTATTGTATTATTTCTGTATGGGTTGTATTGTCGAATGATATACATGCCATGTTTCTGTTGACAGGCATGTTTGCGTACACAGAGGAAGCAAATAAAGAGCCATAGAAATGAAAACAATGCCCTGGTTTATTTAGACAATGGAAAAGAAATAAAATCCTGACGAATAGCCAGTGATTCCTCGCAATCGAAGTAAGGTGCGAACGGTTAGGGGAACCAGCTGAATTTCTCTCCCGCTGCAGTGTGGGGAAGCCCTAATGGAGAGGAAGGGGAAGGAAGTCCAGGCCGCTCAGGAGTGACGATTAACGGAGAGAAAAATTCCGAGAGTTGTGGGAGCGGAGTCTGTCACGAGCAAAATGCGGCATTAGGAAAGGATGTAATTTATTGTCATATTATATTACTCCTTTAACGATATAATCTAATGCCTATTGTGTTAAACACACACACACATTAATCAGATATATATATAATATATAAAAATATATATATAAATATATAAATAATATACATATATATATAGTACATATATATAATAAATATATATAATATATATAATATATATTATATAGATATATAAAGACATATATATATATTTAAATATATAAATGAAATAGTATATATACATATACATAAATATAAAATATATATATATATATTTATATATAATATATAAAAACCTACATATAATAATATATATATATAAATAAACATCATATATATGATATAGATATAAAAGTA
>NW_028234405.1:30493413-30495913 GCF_977035675.1 Penaeus japonicus
AGGAGTAAACTGGAATCAGAGGACACAAGACCGGAATGACTGGAAAAGATTGAGAGAGGCCTACGTCCTGCAGTGGAATGATACAGGCTGATGATGATGATATATATAATATTGTTTTCATTATCATTATAAGTATCACAATTACTATCATTACTAGAATGATAGTATTAGTGATACTTATAATGATGATAAGTATAACGTATTTTTTGTAATATAAATGATTATGATAATAATAATAATAATGATAATAATGATAATAATAATAATAATAATAATGCTTATAACAATGATAATGTTAATCGCGATAATAATGAATATAATAATGATGGATACTATTATGATAATAATATCCATAACAATAATATTAATCATTATGACAATAATAGAAATGTTAAAGATAATGGCAATATAGCGTATATATTAATGGCAATAATAATAATGATAATATTAATGAGAATGATAGCAATGGTAATAAAGATAAGGGTGAAAATGACGATATGGATAATGATGATAAAAGCAGTAATAGTAATGATAATAGAAATGATAATAACAAGGATGATGATGATGACATTGCTATCACTGTTGATAATAACAATAATGATTATGATATATTCAAGATTCAGCACCACGAGAAGAGGCCCATTCCGGCCAATGAATGAGAAGCAATGTGGTGTAGTATAAATGCTCGTGATTAGTTCGATACTAATTAATTCGATGAAGTTAAACGCCGATACCTAAGATGATTAATGCTGATCATACTCCGGATTTCCATAATTACAAGGATAAATTAGCAGGTAATTTGATAACGATGACGATGGCAAGGATAGCAGATTCTCCGCTTGGCATCGTGCTTCGGTCCTCTTGGATTTGGTTATTACTGAGAAGATGGATAGTGATGATGATGATGATGATGATGACGGTGATAGTGCTTCCGGTCGAGGAATATCTTGTGCCGTGTAACATAAATGTGTAAATTGTAGAATTTTCCCCTATTTTGGAACTGTATTTCTGTATTATGTTAGTATCTGTTGAGTAAATTTCTTTAAGAAAGTAGGAACAAATAAATAAATAAGGTGAAAAGTTATTTATTGATAACTATGTGCAAGCAATGATGACGGTATGTATGTATAAAATGGTTTGAAAAAAAAGAAAATAAAAGAATATATAACGGGTGCAATGGGCTGAGGGGATATCTGTTCCCCTCTCTCTCTCTCTCTCTCTCTCTCTCTCTCGCTCGCTCGCTCGCTCGTACGCTTGCACGCTCTCTCTCTCCCTCTCCCTTTCTTTCTCTTTCTGTTTCCTTCTTTACCTTTCATCCCAGCTCCTTCCTCTCCCTACCTTCTATTCCCTTCCCCTGCATCCTTCCTTCAGTCTCCCCAATATCTTCAAGAAGTAGCATCTATGGGCCTGTAGTGTCTCGGGTTAGGAGTGATAACAATAGCCAGACCGTTGTAGCTACCTCCGCTCCATTAGGTTTAATCCGGATGCGGTATTTATGTGCTATTATTACTCTCTCTCTCTCTTTCTTTCTCACTTTCTCTTTCTTTCTCTCTCTCCCTCTCTTTCTTTCTCACTTTCTCTTTCTTTCTCTCTCTCTCTCTCTCTCTCTCTCTCTCTCTCTCTCTTTCTCTCTCTTTCTATATATAGATCTTTCTTTCTCTCTCTCTCTCTCTCTCTCTCTCTCTCTCTCTCTCTCTCTCTCTCTCTCTCTCTCTCTCCCTCTCTCCCCCCCCCCCCCCCCCCCCCCCCCCCCCCCCCCCCCCCCCCCCCCCCCCCCCCCCTCCTCTCTCTCTCTCTCTCTCCTCTGCTCTCTCTCTCCCCCCCTCCCTCTCTCTCTCCTCTCTCTCTCTCTCCCCCTCTCTCTCTCTCTCTCTCTCTCTCTCTCTCTCTCTCTCCCCTCTCTCTCTCTCTCTCTCTCTCTCTCTCTCTCTCTCTCTCTCTCTCTCTCTCTGCCCTCTCTCTCTCTCTCTCTCTTCTCTCTCTCTCCCCCGCTCTTTCTCTCTCTCTCTCTCTCTCTCTCTCTCCCCCCCCTCTCCTCTCCTCTCTCTCTTACCTCTCTCTCTCTCTCCTCATCCCTCTCCTCTCTTTCTCTCCTCTCTTCCTCTCTCTCTCTCTCTCTCTCTCCCTAGCTATCTCTTACTTTCTTTCTCTCTCTCTCTCTCTCTCTTCTCGCTCTCTCTCTCTCTCTCTCTCTCTCTCTCTCTTTCCTCTCTCGTCTCTTTCTCTCTCTTTCTCTTCCCCCGCTCTCTCTCTCTCTCTCTCTCTCTCTCTCTCTCTCAATCTCTCATCTCTCTCTCCTCGCACTTCTCCTCTCTCTCTATATATCTCACTATCTCTTTTCTTCCGATTCTCTCTCCTCCTCTCTCACGATATCCTCTCTCATCCTCTCACACCTCTCTCGCTCTCCTAATCTCTCTTCTCTCCTCTCTCCTCTCTCTCTCTCGCCTCGATCTACTATATATCTTATTTCTATCAACTATATATCTCTCTAATCCTCTAC
>NW_028234405.1:30510913-30515913 GCF_977035675.1 Penaeus japonicus
GGGGCGAAGGGAGGGAGGGGAAGGGGGCGAAGGGAGGGAGGGGAAGGGGGCGAAGGGAGGGAGGGGAAGGGGGCGAAGGGAGGGAAGGGAAGGGGGCGAAGGGAGGGAGGGAAAGGGGGCGAAGGGATGGAGGGGAAGGGGGCGAAGGGAGGGAGGGGAAGTGGGCGAAGGGAGGGAGGGGAAGGGGGCGAAGGGAAAGAAAGGAAGGGGGCGAAGGGAGGGAGGGGAAGGAGGCGAAGGAAGGGAGGGGAAGGGGGCGAAGGGAGAGAGGGGAAGGGGGAAAAGGGAGGGAAGGGAAGGGGGCGAAGGGAGGGAGGGAAAGGAAGGGGCCAAAGGGAGAGAGGGGGAAGGGGGCGAAGGGAGGGAAAGGAAGGGGGAGAAGGGAGGGAAGGGAAGGGGGCGAAGGGAGGGAGGAGAAGTGGGCGAAGGGAGGGAGGGGAAGGGGGCGAAGGGAGGGAGGGGAGAAGGGAGGGAAGGGAAGGGGGCGAAGGGAGGGAGGGGAAAGGGGCGAAGGGAGAGAGGGGAAGGGGACCCCCACTCCCCCTTCCCCCCATCCCAACTAACTAGAAAAACAACTCGAACAAAAAAAAAAAAAGCCAATGAAAAAAACGAAGAAAAAAAAAACTACCTTTCAAGAAAAAAGACACATAAAAATGATCGAAAACAACAATAACCGAAGCTACAAAAATCCACGAAAAACACCCAAAGGAATAAGAGTCAAAATAGAAAAAAAAGGTGTGAGGGTGGTGAGGGTTGGGGAGTGGGTGTGGGTGGGGGGTGTGGGTGGGGGGAGGAAGCAGCGTCCTAACAGCACGGGATCATCCATCAGCACCGCTTGGGCCAGTCTCCTACCTGCACGTTTTATAGCAAAACCATGTAACTCGCGGTCATAAATTACGCCACCTACTTACAGCATCGGTCACCTACGACTTGCCTTTTGGTTATACTCTTTTTTTTATTTTTTATTTTATTTTATTAGTTTTATTGGGCACAGCGACATTTTTTACGCTTGTTTTTATCAATATCTCGCAAGAAAATTCTTTTTTTTCGTATTCACTATCGTACTCTCGTATCCCTTTTTTTCATATCCTATTTTCCTTACTATTTCTTTCGATTTTCTGTTCCCTCCTTATTCTATTTTTATTTTCTTCCTCTATGCCCTTCTCCGATCCCGATCAATTCTCCCCTCTTCCTCATCTTTTCTTTTTCTTCGTTTGTCTATTTACTCTCTCTTTGCCTTCCCTCCCTTCATTTTTCCTTCATTTCATTTCTTCCTGTTACCTTTCTCCTTTCTTACACCTCATACAGTGGGACATCAAGAGGGTGGTTTCATCTCATAATTTCCTTTCTAATTTCCATATCTCACCTTATCCTTTCTCGTTTTCTTCACTCCTCTTTTTTCCCTTCTTCCTTCTTTCTTTTGCCTCTCATCGCTCTCTCTCTCTCTCTCTCTCTCTCTCTCTCTCTCTCTCTCTCTCTCTCTCTCTCTCTCTCTCTCTCTCTCTCTCTCTCTCTCTTTCTCTCGTTCTTCTTTCTCTCCTTATTTTCTCCTATTTTTTTTCTCCCTTTCGTCTGTTCCCTTTCTCTTCCTTCTCTACATTCCTCATTCTCCCCTTTCCCTTCTCTTAAATTCTCCCATATTTTTCTAGTTTTCCCTTCTTCTTTCCCTGTTTCCTCCCTGCTCCCTCACACAATTCACACGTTTTTTTTTTTTGTTTTTTTTCCTCTTTCTCCTCTTCCTGCTTTCTCCCTACTCCCCCTCCCTACCCCACGCCATCCAACTTTCCCGTCTCCCTCTTTCTTCCTTTTATTCTTCTTCACAAATATCATTCTTCCTTGTTATGTTTTCCCTCTCTTCTCTCTCTCTCTTCCCCTTTCCCTCCTATCATGAAACACACAGAGACCCGTCTTGTTTTTATTTTCTTTCCATCTTCCCTTCTCCCTTTCTTCCCCCTTTCCTTCTCCCATCTCCCTTCCTCTCCCCACACAAACACACACAGATCCGAATTACAATTTTTATCGTCTCTGCATTTCCATTCTCCTTTTTCGTACCTTCATTTTTTATCTTGTTTTCTCTTCCCGCTTTTTCCTTCTTCGTTCTTCTACCTTATTTCTTATCTCCCTTTCCCCCTAATTCCTACCAATCCGAATACAAAGCACAGAGAGGCGAATGGCCGTTGGAAGCGTCTGTGTCGGTCAAATCGCCGCGTTTGCTTTATTTCCTTTGTTCGTCTCTTTCCCTTTTCCTCTCGTCTCTCTCTCTCTGACTTTCATTCTTCCTTTCCTCCCCTCGCAGAGCGCACAAACTGTTCTCTTCGCACCATCTTCGTACATCTTCTGTCTTCACTCACCGCCTTTGGTTTATACCCTTATCCACTCCTTTTTTTCTCCTCTCCTTCTCATCCCTCCTTTCCTTCCTTTATTCCTCCAGTCCCTTTTTCTCTCTCTCTTCCTCCCATTTACCCTTCTCCTATCCCCACAGCACAGAGAGACAAATGGTTGTTTCGCCTCGTCCCTCTGCCCGTCAATCCACCGCATTTGGGTTGTCGCGCGACATACTTTTGGTTTCTGGCAAAGAGCATCTTCGAGTGATATTGAAGACTCCTTCGAGAGGGTTGAGTTAATGCCCTCCTCCCGCGCTTGTCTTTTTCCCTTCGGTTTGGCTGTCGCGTTTCGATGTCTGTCTAGCCATTCGTTTTTCTTTTCTCTCTTTTTGTGTGTGTAGGTGTGTGGGTGTGGGTGTGGGGGGATGTTGGGAGGGGGATGAGTGTGTATGGGGGGGTCTATTCGGGGGTTCCAATCGTTGCTACTGGCTTTTCTTTCATTTGCTTCTTATCATTATCTTTTTTTCTAATTCTGCATAAGAGTTTGGAAGTAAAGCAAAGCGAATTCTATACCTTTCTTTAAAACAGTCTGCAATTATGATAGCAATGCAACAATCGGCATCAGACATGGATTTGAGGAAATGATGATAATGAAAATGAAATTGAGATAGTGGTTATGGTTATGAGGAGGATAAGGATAAGGCTGATGATAATGATAGTATTGATAACAATGAGAATCATAAAAATGATGAGGAGAGGGAGGATAATAATGATGATAATGATGATGATGACATTAATTGTAATAACAAAAACATTAATTGTACTGATACTACTACTACTAATGATAACAATTAGTGATGATGATGCTAATAATTATGAAAATGGTAATAATAATCATCATTATCATTATCATTATCACCATCATCATCATCATATCATCATCATCATCATCATCATCGTCTTCGTCGTCATCATCATAGTAATAATCCTGATGATACTAATGATGATAATGATGATAACAATGATTATAAAAGTTATGATAATGATGATAGTGATGACAATAACAACAACAAAAATAATGATATTTATAATGGTAAAAAAATAATAATAATGATAATAATAATGTATAATAATGAAGATATTATATAATAATGATAATGATAATGATAACAAAAATAATGGTATTGATAATAGTAATGATAACACTAGTAACGGTAAACCTTGTCCTTCGTTGTTTATCGCTCGTTGTCAATCGTTAATACGGCTTGACCTTCGGTGGGGTATCCGGAAGCCCTGTTCATGTTTTGATAATACGCAGTGAAGGTTTATTTTGCTGGTATATGCTAGTCTTATTGAACGTCAAGGGTAAAAAATATATATATATGTTTGTTTATTTGAGTGGTAATGAGATTTCTTGGATCTTACGCCGGACCGCTTATGAAACGAACTTTTGTGAGCTTCGTCTTTTCTTTGCGACTCCAACCGGCTCAGAGGCTCTGTGGGATCTAAAAAAGTTGATCAGAAATCCATCCTCGCGCAATTGGGGACCGTAGCAGCTAACGGGAACCATTGCATCTCGATCCAAGATACAGTTTAAAATACGACTTTGCAGAAACGGTCCTTGCCCCTTGTCAGTCAGTGAGACACAAGCTCTCAAGATGCGTCGATCAGCGCTCAGTAATGTCATAACACAGCACGCGTGTTTTCTTCGAAGACATAGCTCGCCGGGCGCCTTTCCCCTCGCTCCTCGCTCCTCGCTCGCTCGATAAATGTTGACACTGCTTGAGTATCCCATTGCTCTGCTCTGAAGGAATGGCTGTTTCTTGTGATGTTCGATTATCTCTCAACTACTCTATCAGAGGATACAACTGGCAGTAAGCAACTCTTAAAGTGTAATTAAATTTAAAAATACACTTATCATAACATTACTAACATTTATAAAGTATGAATGTTCCATAAAGATAAAGCGATTATCGATGTTTTGGCAAAGGCTGATAATAACAATGATAGTGATGATAACCATGATGATGATAAAGATTATAATAATTACAATAATGATAATGGTGATAATAATGGTGATAATGATAAGGATAATGTTAATTATAAAAAAAATATGATGATAAGAAAATAATGATAAGGATAATGTTGATTATAAAAAAATGATGATAATAAGAAAGTAATGATAATGATAATAATAATGATAATGATAGCAATAATGATAATGATGAAAATGATAATGACGATAATGATGATACTAATACTATTCATGATAAAGATAATGATGATGAGGATGATAATGATATTGATAAAGCAATGCCATTGTGGATAGCGGATGCATAGACTCCCTGCGTCAACGGAAAGCCTGGGAGGGGAAGAGAGGAGGAGGAAAAGGAATAGAGAAGACGGAATAGTAAAATGAATAGACGCACGCTAAAGAAAGAATATAAGAAATGTGAAATTCAAATGTTGAAATGATGGGCGTTGAAGAGGGTGGAGGATAAAGGACTCTATTAGTTCAAAGGTCACGGGGTCACGGGTATCGACTCGTGTAAGTTCGAGTTACACAGATGAAAAATAAATAAAGAAAGAAAGAAAGAAAAAAATAAAGAAGGAAAGACAGAAATAGGCGAGGGAGAAAGAGCGAACGACTAAGCGAGAGAAAGAGAGTGCGTGTGG
>NW_028234405.1:30535913-30540913 GCF_977035675.1 Penaeus japonicus
CTACTGATGATGATAATAACAGTGATAATAATAATGATAATAGTAATGATAATAATAACAGTAATAATACAAATCATGATAATATTAATAGCAATGATGATAGTAATGATAATGATAAAGTGATGATTAATGATAAAGATAATTATAATGATAACGATAAATTGATGAATAATGATAATAATAAGGATCTAGTTATCATAATGATATGATAATAAAAACTATAATGATGATAACGATGATAGTGATGATGATAATGATGATAATAATGGTAATGATAATGATAACAATAATGATGAAATTAATAATGATATTGGTAATAATAATGATAATAACAATAATAATAATAATAGTAATAATGATAATAATGACAATGACATAAAGGATATTTAATAGTACCAGTAATGATGATAATGATAATAATAATGATAATGATAACAATAAGGATAATAGTAATAATGATGATAAAAATAATAAAGGTAATGATGATAATAATAAGAGTAATATAAATCATAATAATAATGATATTGATAATAATAGTGATAATGATAATGATAATAATAATGAAAACGATAATAGCAAAAATGATGATAATAATTATGATGAAACTAATATTAATAGTAATAATGATAACAGTAATTGTTATTATTATGAAGACAGTGATGTTAATATTGATTAAAATAATGAACATTACAAAAATGGCAACAATTATAATAATAATGATAATAATAACAATCATGATAATAACAGTAATAGTAATATGATTATTACAATTATGATAAGTATAGTAGCAATAAAAATAATAACAATGATAATAATGACAACAATGATAATAGCAAAAATGATGAAAATAATCATGATGAAACTAATATTAATAGTAATAATGATAACAGTAATTATTATTATTATGATAGTAATAAAGACAGTGATGTTACTATTGATTAAAATAATGAACATTACAAAAATGGCAACAATTATAATAATAATGATAATGATAACAATGATGATAATAACAGTAATAGTAATATGATTATTACAATTATGATATAGTAGCAATAAAAATAATAACAATAATAATAATGACAACAATGATACCGTTTTGTGTGACGATTTCGTCACTGACTTTTGCCGTGACATCAGTCTATACATATTATCAATGCAATATTTCGAGACAGTGGTATGCCCGACGGGCCAGTTCAAGTAACTGTTCTGTGTCTTGTTTTTCGTGTATGTTTATTCATTATCATTTCCGTAAGGACCTTTGTGAACGGAGCGGATGGTTTCATATTTTGTAATCTCCCGGTTTAGCAGGAATCGTAGATCTATTTTTGCTGCTTCATTCGATTAGGGTCGAGGCAGTAGCGTTCAGCTGTAATTCGACGAACTCTTCAAAGTTTTGAAATTTCAGTTCTAAAATCGAGTACTTTTTATCATGAACTTAAATGATGCTACTCTTGATTTGATTGTTAAGCATGTCAAGGAAGCTGGTCTTCCTCTAGCTGATATAAATGTTCTAAAGAAGAAGAGAGGTACGTTGAAGTAGCGGATTTGCAAAACTGGGGAGCTCAGGACTACCATATTCACATGAGTTCGTCCTTGACAGGAAAGGCATTTGAAACACGTGCTAATTTGCTCGATGGGATATTATGCCATTATGATCATTATGAACTAACTAACCTTGACTGATGTAAAAGAGGATTAGTATGAAATTTCTGTTTAGTAATTGTGCTGTGGACCTTGTAGTAATTCTGAAAGAGAGGGTACTTAATGCAACTGAAATAGCACAAAGCGTTAACAGATTTCAGTCTGCCCCATGGAAAGTTTAGAACAAATAAGAACTTTTATGCAAAGTTGAAACTAGCGAGCCTGTCAATCAAGCTTACGTAGTATATTATGATTGCAACAAAGTAAGGCATATTCGCCCCAATTGACTCTAGTCTTAAAGTATACTTTGTTTCGGAATCCCATCTTAAATCTAAGAATAATATTTCTGAGAAGGCTTGTCTGTTGAATAACCCAATGAAAGTTAAATTTGATTCAGGGAATTATACCGTAATCATTATGGATTCCGTAGATAAAGGATATTTTAGATGAAAGGAAATTAGTTCCCCTCTATGAGCATCCTGGTGTGAGTAAAAAATTCCCTCGCATAAAATGCTATATTAAGAGCGATATCTTAACCGGATGTGGTAATACAGTTGCAGCACCAATCCAATTTAAAGAGAGTGTTCATAAGAATGGTGCCGGGAGTAAGAGCACCTACGTAAGATATGCCTAAAGAAGAGTCTAAATCTGACTATGATGAAGATAATCTTACGAGAGTCAGACTCGTAGATCGAAGGTTCGAGAGGAGGGAAGACTGCCTACTTGTTCTTCCGGATCTATCAATGATATATATATATCGAAAGAAGGTTTAATAGATGAATAAAAAAGAGATGTCAAACTTTGAAAGATATAAGAAGCAAAGGTGCAAGTAACTCGATCATAAATATAAAGAACAGAATTGTCAAATATAAGGAAATTGATGTTATCACTTCCAGAAAATGTGTAACGTGTAACCATGATGACGAAATCATCCTTTTAACGGTATTTATTATCGACTGTTCATAGTTCGTTTTTTTCTGGCCATTTTTCTCATCGAAAGACTGCTGAAAATATTTTCGGGATTCATTCTGGCCTGATGCTGGTTCGGAAATAAGGCGGTATTGTAGATCCTGCCTTATAAGTCTACCCTAATAGGCAAAATTTGGAATGTTTCTATGCCTATAACAGGCGAACCTTTCAGCAGACTAATTTTCGATTTCGTTGGCCCGCCCACTCCGGTCTTAAATATATAATAACGTAATACTTTGTGTTACGCGACTTCCCGAGGCAGTCCATTTGCGGATTATCGACTCGGTAACTGTGGCGGAAAATTCTATTAAACATCTTTTCTAGAGTCAGCTTCCCGAAGGAGATCTTGTTTGATCGAGGAACGCAATTTAAATCGAATCTGATGGATGAGATCAACCACTTCTTACCCATTAACTTGGGGAGAAAATAAACTGTATCATATAAATATACCCAAGAAATACTTCAGATGAGAAAGCGGAGATAAGAGTAAAAGTAACGTTAGTCAATTGTGCATAGTGAATGATAGTCATGTAGCAGAAGCCAAATGTGGCATTACTGCTCTTGACAAATCCGAAATTAGATTCAACAGAAGTTAACATATTGATTACAAGAAAAACAGTAGCTTATTCAACTGCTTGACAAATATATATCATGGCGTGTTTTCAGTTGAAATAGGTAAAACTAGCCTTGCTACTTAGGACATTAATTTTACTTTTGGCATTCCTGCTTACCCGCAAGCCATCTCCCATTCCCCGTCAATTGGTAAAGCATTTGACGATTAAGTTGAGAACATGTTAAAATTAGGGGCAATAAAACCCTCCGACTCACCACACTGTTCACCCATGGATCTTATGAAGAAACCAAATCACTCTTGCCGTAGACTTTCGAGCGTTCAGCGACGCATGTATGTTTGATTCAGAACCAGTGACTACTCTTGATGGAGAGTTTGGCAACTTTGTCAGCGTCGCATATTTTCAGAAAACGACCTATGCAGAGATTACTTGTTTGGCCTAAGATTAATGAATAAGAAATGTAGATTGTCATTTTGATAGTCTAGTAATTCATAATCAGAAGTGGTCTGATTATTACAAGCTCTCGAATGACTATAGTTTAACAGCATAATCGAACAAATGCTTTCTCAAAGACGCCTTAATGCCAATATCATATGCCAGCTCTTTCAGACCGCAAGAAAATGTGCACTGTTATTTAGCGTGAATGTGTAAGTATCATTTGGGTAACATTCAAATGCTACTTGTATGGACGGGAACAAACTACAGCTACAAACAGATCGACAGCCACTTGTATATCTTCGTAATATGAAGAATCGTAATGGCCGACTCATGCGTTGGTCTTTAACTTTTCAATCTTACTCTTTTGATATCGAATTTATCAAAGACTATGTTGATATAGGGGCAGATGTACTGTTCTCTGGAAATAAGTGAAGCCCCCCTTTCCTCTTAAATCTGTAAGTATGAAGTCGAAATGGGGGAGTCTATACTAAAGGGTTGCAAGTGGTTTCCCAGTGCAAGTGAAATCATGAGTGATTGATGGTGTGTGTGTGTGGGGGGGGGGGACGGGGGGGTATTTGGATGGTTGAGCCACTTGCGTATCTTCGCCGGAGGGTTCACTTAACCCGCCACGACGGGGTCTTCGGCGACCTGCCACCTGACTCTGACCTCCTGATCACTCCGTTCAGTATGACTTTGGTTGGCAGCCAGCTTGATCTGACACACAGCCAGTCAAACACAATCAGCCTGACCAGATAGCCAGGCTGGCAAGATACACTCAGCCTGACTCGGTATATCAGACAAACCATCCCGTCATCAGGTTTAACTCATGAAGGTATACTAACTTTTCATCCAAGAGTAGTAAATGCAATATTGACTATTGTACGACAGTCGTGGTCATTATCATCATTATATCTATTTATATTTTTCTTTTTTTATTTTTTTTTCTCCAGTATAAGGGTACTTGATCTCGTGGTGAATATATATTTTTCTATTGTTGTATGTGCATATTTGATTATTTACATATAATATATATATATCCTATATCATATATGTCCATTATATTATATATATATATATATATATATAATATATATATATATATATATATATATATATATTATATATATATAGATATATATATATGTGTGTGTGTGTGTGTGTGTGATAATTAATTCACATGTTTATATATATATTCATATATTTACAAATATGTATATATATATATATATATTTATATCATATATATGATATAAATATAATATAATATATATATGTTATATGCAACATATACACAAAAACATATATATATATATATTATATATAATATATATATATATATATATTATATAATATATATATATATATATATATATATATGTT
>NW_028234405.1:30558413-30563413 GCF_977035675.1 Penaeus japonicus
ACAGTCAAGCCAAAGTTGAACAAATGCAAGTACAGGGCGAGGTGCAAGAAGCAGTAAAAAAGTATATATACCTACAACAGCATCATTCAGACGAGTACATCCTGTGAAGCTGAGATAAAACTACGAATCAGGCTAGGTTGGAATGCCTTCGGTACACATAGTAATATATTACGAGATTCTCTGTCATTAAGTCTAAAGAGAAAGATCTGTAACCAATGTGTCCTCTCCCTCATAAAATATTAATCAGAGACATGGACTATGACCAAATAGTGTTCAAAGAGGAATGGAAAGGCCCATAACAGAAGTTACTTTAAGAGATAGAAAGAGAGCAACATAGGTTAGGGAACAGACCAAAATGGAGGATATACTTAAGAGCCTTAAAAAGAGAAAGTAGCAGTTGACAGGTCATATATCGGATACAGGAAAAAAGGTGGATAAAGAAAACAACAGGAGGGGAAATAGATAACAGAAAGAGACCAAGGGCGAGATCAGTGACAAGATGGCGTGATGAAATAGCGAAATTCGCAATCTTTTAACGGAATAATACAGGCTGATAAATATAATTATATATCCATCTACATACCTATATCTATCTATCTATATATATGTGTGTGTGGGGGGGTATATATATATATATATATATATATATATATATATATATATATATATATATATATATATATATATATATATATGTATGTATGTATGTATGTATTTCTACCTTCATGAATCTAAAAAAAAAAAACAGACATGCGGACGTGTGTGTGGAGTGCGTTCCTTTCCTTCCATCCTCAGAGGAAGCGGGGCCAGGATATAGATCCCAGCCTAAGTTGGAATGGTGTTCATATCATTCAACTTTAATTCAATTTCACCATTCAAAAGAAGACCAAAGAAGGAGACGCTTTTCATCACAAACTTTTTGTTGGTACCTTGTGCGTTCTGGTGATTTTTATTGTCTTGACTGGGAAAGTCGATAAAGTAGATTATGAAATCTGAAAATTTAGTTATGAGGCACAGAAGGAGTAAATGGCCGAAGAGAGAGAGAGAGGGGGGGAGGGGTGATTGAAGGAGATAGAGATAGAGGGAGAGATGGAGAGAGAGATAGATAGATAGATAGATAGATAGATAGAGAGAGAGAGAGAGAGAGAGAGAGAGAGAGAGAGAGAGAGAGAGAGAGAGAGAGAGAGAGAGAGAGACGAAGGGGGGGGGGGGGGAGAACTATCACCGCATTATCTCTTCCTGTATTCTCCGCCACACCATCTCCAATGCCATCTTTTCCCTTGATCTTCCAAGCAGTGATGCTGCCTCTCGTGTTTTCTGATCCATTTTCTTCCTCTTTTTTTTCCTCCTTTCATCCATATTTTACTTTTTCCTCCTTAGGTTTTCGTTTAATCATTGATTCAATTATATGATTATCTATCTATTTGCTCTTTACTCATTTGAAAATTTAATTTCTTTCTCGAATTTTCCATGCATATATTTCTTTTATTTAATAAATATTTTGCTTTCTTCTGTCGTTATTTTGGTCCACATTAACGTTAAACTGAATTCCATCATCATTATCACTATCTTTATGATGTCAGTATGATATCACTTTCATTACAGTGACCTCTCTTACCTCTTTTCTTAGCTACATGTCTCTCGCCTGCACGTGTCAGAGAAAGGGAAAGGCCTATGAATGAATAAGGGGGGAAGGGGGGGGGGGCAGAGGAAGCGGTGGATGGAGAAGAGAAGTCGGGGAAGAAGGAGGAGAGAGTAGGAAAAGGGTGGAAAAGAGAGAAAAGGTAATAGAGAGGTAGAGAGAGAGAGAGAGAGAGAGAGAGAGAGAGAGAGAGAGAGAGAGAGAGAGAGAGAGAGAGAGAGAGAGAGAGAGAGAGAGAGAGAGAGAGAGAGAGAAAGAGAGGGTGATAGAGATAGAAAGAGAAAGAGAATGAGTGTGTGTAATAAAGAGAGAGAGAGAGAGAGAGAGAGAGAGAGAGAGAGAGAGAGAGAGAGAGAGAGAGAGAGAGAGGGGAGGAAAGAGAGAGAGAGAGAGAGAGAGAGAGAGAGAGAATGTGTGATAGTGAGAGAGAGTGTGTGATAGAGAGAGGATGAGTGATAGAGCGATAGAGAGTGTGATAGAGAGAGATAGATAGATAGATAGAGAGAGAGAGGGGGGGATAAAGAGAGAGAGTGAGAGAGAGAGAGAGAGAGAGAGAGAGAGAGAGAGAGAGAGAGAGAGAGAGAGAGAGAGAGAGAGAGAGAGAGAGAGAGAGAGAGAGAGAGAGAGAGAGAGAGAGATCATTGCTATGTAAACTAAATCAAGGTAAAAACAAAATCAAGGTGAGAATGAGGAACGGGATACAAAAGATGGGAGAGGTAGAAAAGGAAGAGGAGTAAATGTGAAGGGAAAGGAAGGAAAAGTAGAGTGCAAAGAGAAGAAGGAGAAAGTGGTTAGAAAATGAGAGAGAGGGATGGGACAGCCCACGCAAGGGTCACAGGAGGACTGAGGACAGCCCATGTCTCATCCCGCGCACATCCCAGTACAGCGGGGAGCGAGAGGCGACATGTCCTTTCCGTCTCAGGCAAAACGAGCTGTAAATATAAATAGAATTAACAGAGAGAGTAGGAAGATAAGTGTGAGAGAGTTGAGTACGCGCTCTGTGGGTGTCGGAATATAAGTGCGAGGATTTTGTGCGTGTGGGTGTCTAAGGGAGTGTGGATTTGTGTCTCTAGGAAAGGGTTTGCGAGGGCCACATGTTCGTGTGGATTTTCTTGTGAGCGTTCTCTCTCTCTCTCTCTCTCTCTCTCTCTCTCTCTCTCTCTCTCTCTCTCTCTCTCTCTCTCTTACTCTCTCTCTCTTCTCTCTCTTTCTTCTTGCATGACAACTCCACAACCCCATTCCTATTCTTCCTTTCCTATCACACTTCCTTTCCTTCATTCTCTCTTTATTTCTCTTACTCTCATCTCAACCTATCTTCCTACTCCCTCTCGCCCTCTCCTCCTTTCCTCTTCTTCCTTCTCTCCCTTCCTTCCCCTCTTCGCCCTCCCAGCCCACCTTCTCACCGCTCCTTCTCGTTCCACCTTCCCTCCCACCCTCCCTCCCTCCCGCTGGTAGGAATGTCTTCACGTCGCCTATGGAAGTTCAGACATTCAGGTGACACGGAGGGACGCTGGAAACAGAATCCTAAGTCAGTGGAAAACAATGGATGCTAAATCCACTCACGGACGAGAGGAAATGCTCGGAATTAAAATCTCTATGTGTGTCTGTCTGTCTTTTTATCTCCTTCTTTGTCTTGGTTCTTTTGTTTATTTGTTTGAACTGTCTACTAATCTCTTTCTCAATTCCCCTCTCTTCCTCCTATTCTCCCCTCCTCTCTTCCTCCGCCCCCCCCCCCTCCTTCCCTCACAGTGTTCCCCCCTTCTCCCTCCTATCCTTACGTCCTTCTCTTTTCTTCCCATGCCCTTCTCGCTCTTTCCCCTTCTCCTCTGTTCTTCACGATCTTCCAGGCTCTTTTTGGAAAACTTCTACGATGACGATAGAGAAAGAGAGAGAGACAGATGGACAGAGAGAGCAAGAGTGAGTGAGAGAGACAGAGAGAGAGAAAAAGGGAGAGGAGGCGGAGGAGAAAGTAAGAGAGAGAGAGAGGGGGGGGGGGAGAGAGAGAAGCAGGTTGTCAATATGTTTATACGGGTAAATACGCTGAGGAGGAATTCATAAAGTGACGCTGTGTATATTGGTGTATATTAGGGGAATGGATAGGGAGGAAGGGGAAGGGATGTGGATAGAGAGAGAAAGGAGAGAGAGAGAGGGGGGGGGAGGCAGGCAGACAGACGAACAGAGAAAGAGACAGACACATCCAGAGAGAATTAAAGAGAGAGAGAGTTAGAAAGAGAGAGAGTAAGATAAATAGAGTGAGAGAGAGAGGACTTTGACAAGTTTATTGAGACAAGTGGTTATTTACATTTCAAAAAGATGAGGCAACATGGGTTATCCTCACCCCCAAGAGAGAGAGAGAGAGAGAGAGAGAGAGAGAGAGAGAGAGAGAAAGAGATAGAGAGAGAGAGAAGAGGGGGGGGGGTGATGTGGGATGAGGAGAAAGGGTAGAACGGAAGGGGAAGGGGACGATAGGTGACGGGAGGAGGGAAGAAAGGAGGAGGGAAAGGGAGTGAGTGGAGGGCAGAGGTGAGAGAAGGGAAAGGGTAAAGAGTAGAGAATAAGGGGGTGAAGGTAGGAAGGGTGGGGGTGGCAGGGGAGGTGGTGAGGGGAGGGGGAATGAAGTGCGCCAGACACTTGATTCCTACGAAGTCATTTCTCTGGAATTCTACTTGAGTTTGCTTTAATTTTTATTTATTGTACAAGATTATTAAAGGTAAATAGAAAACTTTTTTAATATATATATATATGTATATATATATATATATAGATAGATAGATAGATAGATAGATAGATAGATATACATGCATATATATATATATATATATATATATATATATATATATATATATGTATATGGATAGATAGATAGATAGATAGATAGATAGATAGATATACATACATACATATATATAGATTGGCCTTAGATTAACATGAAAAAGACTGAAGTCATGTTCAACAGTCGAACCCCAGTTAAGCAAATACAAATACAGGGCGAGGTACTAGAAGCAGTGAACGAGTATGTATACCTAGGGCAACTCATTCAGTCGAGTACATCCTGCGAAGCCGAGATAAAACGGCGAATCAGGCTAAGTTGGAGTGCCTTCGTTACACATAGTAATATATTACGAAGTCGTCTGCCACTATGTCTAAAGAGAAAGATTTTTGACCAATGTGTCCTCCCCGTCATGACATATGGATCAGAGACATGGACTACGACCAAGGCACTCGAGAGGAAATTAGTAAGCGCCCAAAGAGGAATGGAAAGGCTTATGCTAGGAGTTAACTTAAGAGACAAGAAAAAGGCCACATGGATCAGGCAGCAAACAAAAGTAGAGGATATACTCAAGACCATCAAGAAGAA
>NW_028234405.1:30570913-30575913 GCF_977035675.1 Penaeus japonicus
TACAGATAATAATGATCATGATACTAATGATAACTGTAGTAATGGTAATAATAACAGGAATAATGATATATTACCATTATCATTGTTATCATTATTAATACCATGATTGTGATTTATTTTCTTATATTTATCATCATAATCATTCATATTATTATAATCTTCAATCATCTAAAATTATCCCTATTAACATAATAAGGCATATAACAAGACATCCTCCATTAAGAACAATATGTAAGAACAATAACTATTCTCTAGTTAAAGGACCCATTCAGTTGAGGAAATCGTCCGTATCAGTGTTCAATTTTTAAACCTTCTATGGGACGATAATTCCCACGAGTCCATGTGTGTCAACTGCTTTTTCATTAAATAATTTATGGTAATAGTTTTAACCCAGGGTTCGC
Organism: Penaeus japonicus; assembly: GCF_977035675.1. Classification (NCBI taxonomy): domain Eukaryota; kingdom Metazoa; phylum Arthropoda; class Malacostraca; order Decapoda; family Penaeidae; genus Penaeus; species Penaeus japonicus. Next base: position 30,571,315 of record NW_028234405.1, read on the forward strand.
CCCGCGCGGAGAGTTGTTTGCGCAGGTGACCACCGGAGGGTCGGGGCGCCCCGGTCAGTGCAGCGGCCGCCATCTTGGGCGGCGCTCCGTGCGAGTTTGAGCAGTGACTTGTTGAGCGGTTCAGTCTGTCTGAAATTCCTGCATAGAGATATATATGTGTGGGTACATATAAGAAATATATGAATGCACAGATATGTGTACATAATCATTATCATACACACACACGCACACGAACACGCACGCATGCACACACACACACACACACACACACACACACACACACACACACACACACACACACACACACACACACACACACACACACATACATACACACACACATATATAGACACACACACACATATAGACAGACACACACACATATATACAGACACACATATATATAGACACACACTTATACAGACACACACACATATATAGACACACACACTTATACAGACACACACACACACACGCACACATACACACACACACACACACACACACACACACACACACACACACACACACACACACACACACACACACACACACACACACACACACACACACACACACACATACACACACACGCGCGCGCGCTACTGGCCACTCCAATGAAATACAATAGAACAGAGAAAGATAGAAAGAACAAAAGACAACATTAAAGAAACGGAAGCACACAAGATCTCCACATCTCATACGCACTCCCGTAACCATGGTAACGGAGACACAACGCCGGCTATAGCATATGCGCATCTCGCCACTTCATGAAACCTTTTTGGTGGTGTTCTCTCCCCTTTTTATCATCTCCTCGGACTCTTCCTCTTCTTCCCTCTTCGTCACTCACTCATAAACAACTAAGATAATTAACGAACATGTGCACCAAAGGGGGACGATGTATATTGTGGACTGATATTTGTAATGTGGAACGTGCACGTGAAGATTAATCTTTCCACTCTTGGAATCATTATCATTATCACCATCATAACTGTTAAAAAAATCATAAACATTAAGATTATTCTTATTCTCTTAATTTTCACATTTTTCTTCTTATTATTATGACTAATATTGTCTCATTTGACTTGATATGATAATTCTTATTATTGTTATTATTACCACCATTATTGTTACTATTATTGTTGTTATTATTATTATTACTGCAACTGTGATTATTACCAATATTATCATAATTACTGTTACCATCAGTATTATAATTATTATTATCGTTGGTATCATCAACATCATCACTATTATTAATGTTATCATTATTATTACTAATAATCTTATCTCTATTCTCACTCTCATTTCCACTTTTTTTCTCATTCTTAATCACACTCTTATTCGCAATCTCACTCGTTTCAATATTCTCACTCTCGTTCTTTCTTCTTTCTCATTCTCATTCTTAACCTCACTTTCATTCCCACATGTTTTTTTTTATTCTCCTTAATTATTTTCATTCTCAATCACACTAACATTCTCATTCTTGTTCTAATTCTGATTCTCACCATCACCCCACTCTTATATTCATTCTCATTCTCCACCTTACTCTGTTTCTTTTTCGCCCTCGTTCTTACTTTCATTTTCATTTTTTTTCTCGTTCTCATTCCAAATTTCATTTTCATCTTCACTTTCATTTTCATTTTCATACTTACTCTCATTCTTATTCATTTTCTTATCATCATTGCTATTATCATTATTATTTTCATTGTTGTTACTATTAATATTAAAATTATCAATACTGTTGTTGTCATTACCATTATTATTTTAGTTTGTAATATTTTCTGATCATTATCATTATTATAATCATATATCTTCAGTGTTATTAACATTATCATTATCACTATTATCAATGTTATAATTATTATTATCCTTATTTTTATTCATATCGCCATTATTACTATTATTATGACTATCATCAATATAATCAATAATATACATACATACAACCATATATACTATATATATATATATATATATATATATATATATATATATATATATATATATATATATATGCACAAACACACACACACACACACACACACACATACAAACACACACAACCACACACACACACACATATATTATATATATATATATTATACTATATATATATAATATATATATATATATATATATATATATATATATATATATATATATATATATATATATATATATAATATATATATATGTTTGTGTGTGTGTGTGTGTGTGTGTGTGTGTGTGTGTGTGTGTGTATGTATATATAAATATATATGTATGTATATATAAACATATGCATTAATATATATATGTATATATATTATATATATATATGTATATATATATATATATATATATATATATATATACATATATATATATATGCACACATATATATTTACACCCACCCACACCCACACCCACACACACACACACACACACACACACACACACACACACACACACACACACACACACACACACATATATATATATATATAAACATTTTACAGAAGTAGATGTAGCGCATGATCATATTTGAAAAAATATAGTTTTTTTCTAATTACAGAGAGGGATGCTCTTTTAAGTATGACTATACTAAAACAAACAGATGAAAAAATAGTATGCAAACATGAAAGGAAGTAAAACATCCACTTCTAGTTCGATATACGATATGAAAATGGAAGAGTTTAGGAGTAGCAAGTCTTAATTAAAAATACTTCCATTCTTTTAAACATAGGATTTAAATCTCCGAAAGAGAATCTCTGTATCGGGAACTTCATTAATATCATCGTTATTTTTGTTGTTATTGTTGATGGTAATAATAATAATGTTATTATTACTACTTTTATCATTACAGTTATTGTTGTCACATAATGTTTGTTGTTATTTTTACTCTTATTATCATCGTTTTTATTATCGTCTTCATCTTCATCATTAACGTTACCATAAGGTCACCTTTTTCATTTCCAATACACATGCAAATCCCTCCTCGGTTCCTGGTATTTTCTCCACTCTATCTGAATTCTTTCCATGCACTCCTCCGGCTCCTGGGACGGCAACAGCAATGACCTTTCTCTCTCCTCCTTCACAAGCACAAGTGTATCGGGTCTCTTGGCGTGAACAGAGCGATTGCAGGAGATCGAACACGTCCTCTTGCATAACCTGTTACTTTCAACAACACTTCCTGGCTAGTTTTCATACCTCTTTCACTCTGTGTTGGATTTCATCATTATTATTATTATCATTGTTATTATCATTATTATTCGTATCATTATTATCTTTGTTATAATCATTTTTATCATTATTATCATTATTCTATTATATATTTTTTTCTATTATCATTATTATTTTATTGTTATTATACTATTATCATTTTTATTGTGTTATCACTATTATAATTTTCATCGTTATCACTATTATCATGAAGAATATGGCTTTTCATTATCATCTATATCAGTATTATCATCACCAATGTTATTATTATCATTATTATTATTATTGTTATTATCATTATCATTATTGTCTTATCATTATCATTATTACCACTACTAAAAAAAATATTGTTGTTGATAATAATGATAATTATGGCTATAGTAATGATAATAAAAATGAAAAATAAATATAAACTAATAATAGTAAAATAATGATGATAATAGTAACGGCAACAAAACAGCATCAATAACGACGATAATGATAAGGATAGTAATAATAATATCTAACAATAATATTGAAGATAACTGTTCAGTTCAGTTTAGAGCTGATTGCACATAGGCCGTCCGGCTTTGCAAAAATAACGGCGTTTACGGGAATAGAACCCTTGATGGTGAAGTTAAGATGGTGAGTTAAACCTAGCATCTGTTCCGACTCCAACAGATCATCATCCAGCAACGGGTCAAAAAATAAGTAGGAAAAAGTGGGAGATGGAAGTAATGAAGTTGGTAACTGACCGACACAACAACTACAATATACCGACAAAAGAGGAAACAAATATGGGATAGAATGAGGTTATTCAAAACAAGTGAAAAGAGAAGAGCAGACCAAGGAATGGTTTGCCTATAGATGGAGAGACTGAGGAAATTAAGCGCAAGTGTGAAGGCACAGATGCACAAAAAGAGTATGGGAAGGAATTGGTGGAACATGTAGAGGAGATTGAACAGGAAGCACAGGAAAAATATAACTGTAACCCCTTCCGGGGAAAAGGACAAAATTGTCCTGTACGCTATATGATTCCTTCGAGTTTGCGATAAATTGAGTGGGGAAACGGGAATAAAGGTATAAATCTTCTGATAAGATTATATTTATTATCTAAACAAAAAACTGTAATTGAGACAATCCTTGATAAGACCAGTAACTATGTCATAGCGAATATGGTTGGATAAAACAGGATGAGACTACACTAGAAATAGCATATTAGCCAAGTATGAGAAGTTTTCAAATTAGCTATTAAGGAACTGAAATAGTACAGGAGGAGGTACAGCAGAGATTGGTTGCCTTAAGTGCAAAACTTGGAAGATGCAACAACCGGACAAGGCAATGTAGATACAATCGCCCATTTGAATCAAATGAGAAATAGCTATTCGATACATTAGAAGGGACAGAAAAGTAAAC
>NW_028234405.1:30580913-30585913 GCF_977035675.1 Penaeus japonicus
TTCTGCACTGACTTGCCAAAACATTCTCTAACCAAAAGTCTGATTCTTGCAGTCCCAATATCCTAGCAAGAGGTATTCCAAAATCTATATCCACACTTTTCTTATCACATGCTGCCCTCACTAGGCGATCAGCATAATGTTCAGTGATTCCAAAATGCGATGGTATCCACACAAAATATGTAACATTAGCGCGATGTACATTTATTCTTATATATTTTACATTATTTCCAGCCCTTTGTCAAGAGTGTTCAAAGCTTGGGGAGCACTCTGCGAGCCTTGACTTAACATATATTCTGTGGCTATGAGTATTCCTGCCAACTCCTACAAACTTGGTGCTGCTCTGCTTCCAGACTGTTAGGATCCATCATTGTAGCACTCATAGTCATTATTCAGAGTTTCAAGGTGCTCACTAATGGTATTAGGTACAAGGGCGCATTGCTTAAGTATAGATGGTGAAACTATGTCTTTTTGAGGACCTTTGCATAAAATGCATTCACTGCCGACATTTTGCAAGGTTCCTTGAATATTGTAAGATGTAAGGCATGGTAATCTACGGATCGTATGTAAGACAGTCGAGCAATGTTAAAATTAATATTATGCTGTCAGGGTGGCTCCCAGAGTCTTTTCTCTAAATTCATTATTAACTCCGTGTCATTGATACTTCTATTTGTGGCAGAGATGAAACTGAATAAGAAAGTTTGGCAATAGGATTGTGAGAGGATTGGTTGCCTTGTTTTTTGAAACCACAGTTACCGGGTTTTGCTAACAGTTCATTCAGAATCTGTTGCATTCTATCCTTGAATCAGCATAGCAAATAATGAAATCACTACCCTAAAGTGGTATATCGCTTAATAATTTGTGTATCATAATGTAAAATAGCATGCGGCTAAGTACGCCCCCTGAGACGTGCCAAGATCAAACATTTTATTGTATGAACTTTTGATTCCCTTGAAGAAAACTCATCGGTTAGATATATACGATTGAATCCATATTTGCAATATCAAATACGAATTTAATATCAAGAGCTATAGTTTGCAAGGCTTCTCAGAATATGTCAAATACTCTGCAAAGCAGTGCTGAGAGCTACATTATGGGAGGAATCTATACAGTCTGGGAGAAACTTATCAAAAGTGCAATACATGAGTTTGCTCAAAATAATTATCTCAAGTACCTTGTACAAACATGAGGTTAATGAGTTGGGTCGGTATTTACCAGTGTTTGGTTTGGTGAGCCTGTAAGGTGGCAAAATCTCCCTAGATTTTTGGTACATTTTGAGTTTTCTTTCCTGTTTTTCTGTTGCGACCTAAATTTCCCCAAGACGGAAATTTCCCCGCATCTGTCAGCATTGACTGCATAAGAAATGAGAAAAATGTAAATGATAGTGCGGAACCATTTTTTATTGGAGTTAAATCATGAGGTTTTCTAAAAACTGGTGATTGTATTGAAAATTTGAAAAAGAGTTTTACTGAAAGTTAATGATAAAATGAAAGAATGGACTGGGAAACAGATGCATGGGTAGTTTATTTAGGAACTTGGAAGGTGAAAAGTATAATGAAAATATAGACAAAGTTGACACATAGACATAGTTGAGTGAAGAGTTGGATCAAAAGCGGTGATCTCTGCAGCCCAACACCAAACAGACGGTATAGTGGAATCTCCATTATGTAGAGTTTGCAGAGGAGCAGGAGAGACTGCTAATCTCATGATTAGTGAGTACATGGCTCAAAAAAGTATAATAAGGAAACATGATAATATTGCACGTATTTTACATTGGATGCTGTGCAACAAATATACTGTACCACATTTGAAAATGATACACATTGATATGATTGCACTATTTTACATGAGCCTGTCAAGTTGTGTGGACTGACGCAGTTTCCCGAAAATTGATACATAAAAAAAACAACCATGTGTCATTTGGTGAAGATGCAGTGCAAATTTTGTGTGGGACGCAGATTCAAAAAAATACACATAGTAGCCAAATGGATTTGAGATCAGAAAAAAAGACAAACAAAGAAAAAATCTTGGATTCCTTAAGTTGAAGGTTAGGTCAAGACAAAGTTTGTCGCAAAGAAACTAAACCGATGGGGACAAAAAAAAACTACGAGAGGATTAAACAAAAGAAAAAAAAAACAAAAGGCTCTTGTAGTATTCAAAATTGTCCACTCTCCCAAAATTTGTCCGAATAGAAAACACCAGCCGTAATAAATATTTATATAAGAATAAAAATAATATGCGCAAAATGAACCACAATAAAATGTGATAATCATAAACTATGAACACCTCGGACATAAAATAGCAAATAGCAATCCATGTGATAACTATATGAACTAAAAGGATATAAATACAAACCGATATAGAGAAAATCAATCCGGACCAAACTATTTTGAACAACATAGTAACAATTAATACAACGAAAACCATATATAAAAACATGAAGAAAATAATATTCTAATAAATAACGATAACGGTTCATAACAAATGATCCTGAATATTACTAAAATGGTTCAGCATCTCAACATACAATGTCTCTTTCCTATGATTTCTTAATTCTCTTACCCATAATCTCTTCATTCCCTCTTAATTCCCAAATTTCCCTCGATTAAGAATTACCACATTCTTTCCTAATAACAACGATGCCCCCGCCAAAACCCAAAATCCCTCGTTATGCACATCTCACACTTCCCTCTTCATTCAGAGCGGCGCGAAAGTGCTAGTTAGTCTTCATCTACCTATTCCCTCTCTCCTATCCTTTGTAAATTCCCTCAGTGGCCCTTCCTCCTCCTCTTGCGCGTCTGCGTTTCCCCTATCTTCATTTTTCCTCTCGAAAATTGACCTCTTTGTCTGCCTTTCTATCTGTTGATCTCGTACTTGCCTCTGGCCTCTCTCTGACTCTCTTGGCTTCTGTCTATCTCTAAAAAGCACTCTTCTGCTTGAGCTCTCTCTTCAATCCTCTCTCTCTCTCTCTCTCTACACTCTCTCTCTTCTACTCTCTCTCTCTCTCTTCTCTCTCCTCTCTCTCTCCTCTCTCTCTCTTCTACTCTCTCTCTCTCTCTCTCTCTCTCTTCTTCTCCTCGCTCTTCTCGTCTCCTCTTCTCTCTCTCTCTCTCTCTCTCTCTCTCTCCTCCCCTCCCCTTCCTCTCTTCACCTTCCCCTCCCCTTCCTTTCTTCATGCCTCCTCCTCTCCTTCCATCACTTCCTCATCTATCTCTCCCTCTCTCTCTTTTCCTTTCCTTCTCACTTCCTCTCTCCACCTCCTCCCATCTCCCTCTCCCCTTCCCTCCTCCTCCTCCCCCCCCCCCCCCCTCTCCCCCCCCTCTCCCTTCCTCTTCCTCCCTCTCTTGCCCCCCTACTCTATATATACATATATATTTATTCCCTAACATCTTGGCAGTTAATCGCTCAGAAGATGGGTATCTTGAGAGGTCGGGAAGAGAGGGGGAGCTGGCGAAAAAGAGAAGGCCGAGAGAAAGGGGGAGGAAAAGAGGTAGGGAGTGTGAGACAGAAGATGGGGAGAGAGAGAGAGAGAGACAGAGACAGAGACAGAGGCAGAGACAGAGACAGAGACAGAGACAGAGACAGAGAGAGAGAGAGAGAGAGAGAGAAAGAGAGAGAGAGAGAGAGAGAGAGAGAGAGAGAAAGAGAGAGAGAACGAAGATGAGGAGAAAGTAATAAAAAAACAGCGAAATAACGATATAAACGAACATTAATACAGATAAAGATAATAGTAATAAAAGAGAAAAAAACAACACAAAATAAATAGACAATGAAATGGAGAAGGAGAGGCAGAGAGAGAGAACCAGGTTAAAAGGAGGAGAGGCAATGTCGCCGAGCCTAAAAATATTTGACGAATTGGAAAATCTTTATGAGGCCATTAATCTGGGATACTGCCTTTAAGTGCTTGCGTCCTGCAGATCACCTGCTTCGCTTTCTGCCTAGATAATGTGCAATTAGTTTATATGTCTTGCAGGAGTCGTTTCAATTTAGCGATGGAAATGATCCGATAGTGTTGCCGTCGTCATAGGAGGTTCTGTTTTATTTATGCTGTTGTATTTTATTCTGTTTAAGCTTCGTCAATATCATGATTAATATTTATTATCGTTCAATCGTCTTGAGTCATATTCGTAGGTGTAGATTTGTATTTAAAAGCACTTATGCTTACAAACATGTAAAGTATGTGTGTAATCGCTTGTCTTTAGCTTTTATTTTTATTTGTATTATTGTTATTACTTTTTTATATGTACTGATATTTAATTCTTCTTTCATTATGGATATTTACTAATCTATTTTTTCACCCTTTTCTAGCACGCATTTCCACGACAGTAAAGTAAAAAAAATAAATATATATATATATCGACACTGGAAAAGTCTTCTGGTACTACTACTACACCCACCCATCCATGGACGTAAATATATACAGATATGCCCCTAGCGTACGCCCGTTCATACAAATATTCTCGACTTTTACCGAGTTTGCGCTTAAGTTGCCATAAATTGCGTTGAGTGTATGGCGGCATTTTTACGACCTTCACCTTCGCTCATTTCAATCCAGGGGAGCGGCCAGTTCGACATTTTCTTCTTCAGAACTCTCGCCTTCACATTCACCTTCACCTGATTTTTGAAGGGTTGTTTTAGCGATAGTTTGTTTTATATTTGTTCTATGAATACTGCATTATCTAACAACAAACGCATTTCGCTTCTTCAATTTATTTTACTAGCATTATTGTCATTATTTTTTAGATTTATCTTTTCTTTCTATTGACCCTCCTCTTATAAGATAACGGTAATTGTCTTCATTGATTATATCGATTCTATTATCTTTATCATTTTTTCTATTATTATTATTATTATTATCATTATTATTATTATCATTAGCATCATCATCATTACTACTATTATCATTACCATTATCATCATCATTATTACTACTAACATCATCATTATTATTATCATTATCACCATTATCATTATCATTATTATAATTATTATCATTATTATTA
>NW_028234405.1:30605913-30615913 GCF_977035675.1 Penaeus japonicus
AACACACACACATATATCTATAAATCTGCCTATGCATTTATCTATCCATAAAATATTTATATATTCATATATATACATATGAATATATATAGATATATATATATATATATATAATATATATATATAATATATATATATATAGTATGTATATGTATATATATATATGTGTGTAAATTTATATATATATATAATATATATATATTATATATATATATCTATATTTTATGTATATGTATAAAGAATTGTGTATATATATATATTTATATATATATTATTATATAATATAATATATATATATAAATATGAATATATATATATATATATATAATTTAGATATATATATATAATATATATATATATATATGCATATAATATATATATTATATGATATATATATAGATATTTATATTATATATTAATATATATAATATATATTAACCGTATTAATTATATATATATATATATATATATATATAAATATATATATATATATATTATATATATATAGTTATGATAGATATATATATAATATATATATTATGATACATACATAAAACATATATATATATATATATATATATATATATAATATATATAATATTATACATATAACATATATATATATACATATATATATATTAATATATATATATAGATAATATATATATATATATGTATATATATATATGTATGTATGTATGTATGTATGTATGTATGTAGAATAATTGTAATTGTACAATTGTAATAGGGAGGATGATAATGATGATAGCAATGTTAATAACAGTAATAATTATAATAATGATAACATTAGCATAATAACAATAATGATAACATTAGCATAATAACAATAATGATAACATTAGCATAATAACAATAATGATAATAATTGCAATGATAGTGATAATGAAAATAATATCTATGATATCTACTAAAATAAGTACACAAATAACAATAATAATACTGATAATATGATTTATGATAATAGTGTTATTGATAATAACAATGATGTTAACAACAACAGCAATGATAATAATGATAATGCTAGTAGTGATTGCAGCAAGAATAATCATGACCTTCAGAACAACAAATTGAATAATGATAGAGATGATAAAGATGATAATAATAATTGTAGTGATGAAATATGATAATTATTATGATGATAATAACAATGATAACAACGATAATGATAATAATAATGGTAATGATAATAATAATGACAATGATAAGAATCATAATGAGGATCATAATGATAATAACTATGATGATGTAAGTGATTATAATAAAAGTAATAATATCAATAATGAAATGATAATAACGATAATTATGATGATCATAACAATAATGATTATATTGATAATAACAATAACAATTATGATAATAATTATGATAGTAATAATGATAAAAATGATGATAATGATGATAATAATAAAGAATATAAAAGATAATGATAGTAATGATAAGGACGATAAAAATGATAATAATAATATTAATAATAATGATGACAATAATAAAGATGATGATAATAGTAATAGTAATAGTAATAATAATAGCAATAGTAATAATAAAACTAATAATAAAAGTAGTAAAACAATGATAGCAATAAAAACAAAGATGATAACAATGATATATGAAGAACAATAATAGTAATAAAAATAATGATGATAATAATTATAATGATAATAATAATGTAAAGTAATAAAAAATAATTATATTTATAACAACGATAATAATTATAATAATCACGATAATGATAAAGTAATGGTAATGATAGTCAACCCAATAACAATGATAAATACATAGATATAATAATAACAAAACAATAACAAAAGCAACATCATGAGCAGTACTGAAAATAATGATGCTAATGATCATATGATGATAATGATAATAATGATATAACATAATGATACTAATAATGATAATCATAATGATAATGATATTAGCAATATAAAGATAGTCATGATGATAATACTGATAATAGGAGCAATAACTGGTAATGGTGAGGATGATATCAATAAGAATAATGATAATGATAGCAAAAATGATGATATGTATTTGTGGCATTAATTAGAACAATGATGTTTTTGCTACCACTTCTTCTAATATCAAGTAAAACTATTGCAATAATGAATGTGGTAATTGTGATAATGATAATGATAATAATAGTAATAATAATAATAATAATAATAATAATAATAATAATAATAATAGTGATAATAATAATGATGATAATGATACTATTAATAATAATAATAATAATAATAATAATAATAATAATAATAATAATAATAATAATAATGATGATGATAATGATATTAATAATAATAATGATAATAATAATAATGATAATAAGGATAATGATAATAATGATAATAATAATAATAATAATAATAATAATAATAATAATAATAATGATAATAATAATAATAATGATAATAATGATAAAAAAATGAATAATAATAATAATAATGATGATAATAATAATAATAATTGTAATAATGATATTAATAATAATAATAATGATAATAATCATAATAATGAATTATGATAATGATGATAGCAATAACAATAACAATGATAATAATAATAATGAAGTTGATAATACTGATGATAATATTATTCATGATAACAATAAAGATAATAATGATGATAATTATAATCATAACGATTATTATCATTATCATAATTATAACAATTATGATAATGATAATAATAATCATAATAATAATGATTACAACAATGATAATGATAATGATAATAATGATAATGATAATGATGATACTACTTCTACTGATAATAATGATGATGAGAGCAATGATGATAATGATCATGACGCTAGGTATTATGGTAATGATAATCGTTATCACAATAGTAATAATCTTCATGATAATAAAAATAATGATAGTAATAATGATGATGATGATTATAACAATGATAGAAAAAATAGTGATTATAGTTCATGATAGTTATACTAATGATGGTGTTGGGAAAAACAATAACAACAACATGTGCTATATTGCTGATTATTATAGAATAAGTATTTGACACACATTTGTAATGGCATACACTTTATTATTATTTTTATTTTATTTTCATTCCTATTCCGGCAAATGATTACGGTAAGTAACATTCATGTTCCTCGTTTTCTCGTCAGGTTAAAAATATCCTCAATATCTGTAGAGGTAACTGATTTCCAATACTGATCTCATTAGCTTTGATGAACTGCATTTCTGGCGCTACTGACTCTTTATATTGTGATCTTGGACATTTTTCCTTCCTTCCCTTTTTCGTCTGTAGCCTTCTTATTCGTTCATGTTACTTCTTCTCTGCGTCAAGAGGGTATATATATATATTATATATATATTATATATATATATATATATATATATATATATTATATATATATATATATATATATATATATATATATTATATATGTATATATTATATATATATATATTATATATATATATATATATATGTATGTATATTATATATATATATATATATATATATATATATTATATATATATTTATATATATATATATATATATATATATAACGAGCACGGTTAATATTTTATCATAGTCTCAATTTCACCATTGCTCATGCGGCGAATGCTGGTTTAATTGCTGGGATAATCGACTTTATAATACTGCTGATACACTTTCTCCATTATGTGATTTAATTAAGCAGACCATGTTATGAATTAGAGTAATTAGGACAGTAATGAATAAAATTCCGTTTACCGTTTGAGCTTAAAGTTACGGATAAGTAGACTCGATCATATATCATCATTACTATAATCGGCATTATCGCTTTTATATATCTGGTAATTGTACCCTGCCGATCTCTGTGACCATCATTATTATTATCATTTTTGTATATTCAGTAATAGCGTGCTCCTGATCTTTATTAACTTAATTATCCTTATTTTGAGATGCGTAGAAATTGAATAGACAAGAAATCTCATCAGAGCAGAAGCACTGAGGGTGAGATTCGACAAAACCAAGTCAATATTCCGTTGCAGTTTTTATGTTTTCTTTCCATATTTTCTTTTTTTTTCTATCTCATTCATATGCAAGCCTATTGCACGCTTGACTTGCCCGAGATCTATGCAACAATTATCATTAAGCTCTTACTTCTGGATGAAATAATTCCCACCAGGGGTAGAGTGGCTATGGTGAGAGGCGAGGGTAGAGGGAAGGGATGCGGGAAAACAGGTGGAAGACAGGGGATCTTGTGGGGGAGGCCAACCCTGCAACTACGCTCGAATAGGGCGGGGACAGGAGAGGGGGGCGGGCGGCATGGCGAGATATGTTCGGTGGGTAGGAGGATTGTGAAATTGGGGAGGGGGGGCAAGGAGTAACAACACTCAGAGAGGGAGGAGACAAATGGGGAGCGAAAGGGGTAGGAATATGGGGCTGGGATGGGTCGGAGGTGAGGGGAGGGGAGCACTGCGCTCGTATGCGGTTATGATGAGAAGCGCTCATCATTCAGTTGTCAGAGCCAGGGGTAGTTGAGCAGAAGCTTTTTCATTTTGGTGTGTTTTGGCCTGGTGCGTGCATATGATATTGTGGATAGGTCTGAGTAGATGAGTTCCGTGGGCGTAGGCGGTGATGAGTGCACGGGTCTCTGGCGTCTCTATATCTCCAATATCACAATACTCCTCTCACTCTCTCTTCATTACTCTCAATCTCACTACACACACTCTCAACTCTCACAGTATACACCACGCACACACAACACACTCATATCTTATATATCTGTCAGAGTGAGTGGGGGTGGTGGGTGAGTGTAGTGTGTGTGTGTGTGAGTGTGTGCGTGTGATGTGTGTGTGTGGTGTGTGTGTTTGTGTGAGTGTGTGATAGTGGGTAACGCCTCACTCCCACAAGACTCTCACACACTCTCACATCGCTGTGTGTGTGTGAGTGTTAGAGTCGTGAGTTTGTGTGAGTGAGTGTGACTTGAGTGTGTGTGTTGTGTGTTGGTGGGTGGGTGGGTGTTGGTGGGTAGCTGTGGGTGGATGATGGTGTGTGTGTGTGTGTTTTGAGTGAGAGTGTGAGTGTGATAGTGTGTTGTGTGTGGGTGGTAGTGTGGTGTGTGGTGTGTGTGTGAGGGGTGGTTGGTGTGTTTCAGTGTGTGAGTGAGTTGCTGAGAGAGTGTGTAGTGTGTGTGTGTGTAGTGGGTTTGAGTGTGAGGTGTGTGTGTGGAGTGTGTGGTGTCGTGTGTGAGAGAGTCAATTCTCGGAGTTGGTGTGCGGGTGTGTGAGTGGTGTCGTGTGTGGAGTGTGTGGTGTGGTTGTGTTTGTGTGTGTGTGGGTGTGTTGTGTGTGAGTGAGTGTGTTGGTGTAGGGGGGGTATTTGTGTGTTAGTGTCACTGTGTGTCATGTGGGTGTTGTGAGTGCTGTGAGTGTTGTGATAGTAGATTGAGGTGTGGTGGGTTTCTGTGTGTATGTGGGACGTCCTGAAAGTGAGAGTAGATTAGTGTGTATGTGTTGTGTGTGTTATTGCTGAGTGTGTGTGTGTGTGAGAGAGTTACGGGGGGGGGGGGGGTTGCGGGGGGGTGTGCGTGTATTGGGGAGTGTGGTGTCTGTACAAAGAAGAAAGTTTGATATATATTTTAGATTTATATAGGATTATGAAGATTATGTAATAGAGGTTTTTTTGTTTGGTTGGTTTGTTTTGTGGTGTGAGTGTGAGTCGTTAGTGTGCTGTTTGTGTGTGTGTGTGATGTGGTGTGATGGTCGTGTGAAGTGAGTGTGTACGAGTGTGTGTCTTGTGAGAGACAGTGTTTGTGTGTGTGTATGTGAGTGTTGGTGAGAGTGTGTGTGTTAAGTGTGGGGGGGCCAGGGGGGGGGGTGTCGGGGGCAGCGCGCGCGCGTGGGGTGTGTGTGGGTGGGTGGTGGGGGGTGTGTGTTGAGTGTGTGTGAGAGTGTGTAGTCGTTGGTGTGAGTGTGTGTCTGTGTCAGTGTGTGGCTGAGTGTGTGTGTGTGTGCTGTGTGAGGTGCGAGAGTGTCGAGTGTGTGGTGTGAGTGGTCAGTGTGGTGGTTGTGTGAGAGTGCTGTGTGTGTGTGTGAGGCGTGAGTGTGGGTGTGTCTGTCGTTTTGTGTGTGAGTAGTGAGTGGTGATGTGTGTGTGTGTGTAGTGTGGGTGTGGGTTAGAAGAGTGGTGTGAGTGTGTGCAGCTTGGTTGAGTCTGTGTGTGTGTGAGAGTGAGAGATTTAGTGGGTGTGTTTGTGTGAGGGGTGTTTTTATGTGTCGTCGTATTAAGAGAGTGATTGTGTGTATTTAGATTAGTGTGTAGAATTGTGGGTGTGTGGGGTGGGGGGTGGGTGTGGGTGGGTGTGTGGGGGGTGGTGGGTGTGTGGGTTGAGAGTGATGTAGTGTGTTGTGTGTGTTGTGATGTGAGGTGAGTGAGTGGTGTGTTTGAGTGTGGTGGGGGGGGTGGCGTGTGAGCGTTTGTGAGTGTGTGTGTGTGTGTGTGTGGGTGTGTGTGTGTATGTGTCTGTGTGTATTCGATATGGGAGTGTGACGAGAGTGTGTGTGTGTGAGTGTGGTGTGTGTTGATTGTGTGAGAGTCGTGTTTTGGGGGTAAGTGGGTGGGGGTTTTGCGTAGATACTTGGGTTTGGGTGTGTGTGTGGTTGGGTGTGTGGGGGAGTGTCGGGAGGAGATGGTTTGTGTTTGTGGGGGGGGGGGGTGTGTCGTGTGGCGTGTGTGAGTGTTTGTGTGTGAGATATGTGTGAGGAGTGTGAGTGGGGGTGTTTGGTGGTGTGTGTGTGTTGTGTGAGAGGGTGGGAGGGTGGTGTGAGCGTACTACTCTCCTACTCACTCTCTACTCGACTGTGTGTGTGTGTGAGTGTGTGGTGTGTGCATTGTGTGTGTGTGATGAGGTGTGTGTGAGTGTATTGTGGGTGTGTGGGTGTGTGTGGTGAGTGTGTGTAGAGTGTGTGTGTGTGTGCTGTGTGTGTGAGTATGAGTGTCAGAGTTAGCTGAGTGTGTGGGGAGGCTGGGATGGGGGTGTGTTTGATTGTATAGAGTGTGAGGTGTGTGAGAGTGTGTGTGTGTGTGTGTGTGAGCTAGTGTGAGTGTGTAGTTGTTTGAGTGAGTAGTGTGTGTCTGTTTGGGATTAACTTTGAGTGAGGGGTCCCTGTGGGTGTGTGAGAGTGTGTGTGTGGTGTGAGTGTGTGTAGTGAGTGTGAGTGTGAGTTTGTGTGATTCGGGTGGAGTGTGTGTGTGAGTGTGTGATAGTGTGTGTGTTGTGTGGTGTTTAGGTGTGTCGTGTGAGTGTTGGTGTGTGTGTGTTTGAGATGAGTGTATGTGTGTTAGTGTGAATGAGAGTGAGTGTTTTGTTTCCGTTTCAGTGTGAGATTGTGTGTGAGTGAGTGAGTGTGATGTAGTTTTTTGAGATGGAGTGAGTGTGGTGGTTTTTGTTTGTGTGTGTTGGGCTATGTTTGAGATGGGTGTTTTGTGTTGCTGTGTGGAGTGGGGGGCATGTTATGAGGGTGTGGGTTAGTGTGTGTGAAGACGTTTGATGTGTGAGTGTGTGGTGTGAGTGTGTGTTAGTGAGGTGGGTGTTTTGTGGGAGTGAGTGTGTAGAGAGTGTGTGATAGTGTTATTATATATATATATATATATATATTAATATGATATATATATACTATATATATATTCTATGTTATACATCTATATATATATATATATTTATATATAAATATATATATTAAAAATATATTCTATATATCTTAAAGATATCTATATACTATATGTACTATATATATATATATATAAAAATTATATAAATATATATATTATATATATGTTATTATATATTTTAAATATAGTATATATGTGGTATATATATATATATATAAATATATTAAATATATATATATATATTTATATTATATATTATATATATATACATATATATTTTATTATATATATATGCATGTTTTATTGTTCACAATTTTTGTGGATAGCTGCCCGGGTCCAAACATCTTTTCATCCATTATTTTTCACGTCATATAAGGAAAATATTCATATGAGTCTGACGATACGACTAATAAATATCATGATCTGAACTTATTTTCTTCGTTTCAATCATGAAAGAAACGTAAAAAGTTTGATTCTGTGCAATTATCATTTCAATTCATCTGATTGCAGAGATGATTATGGTGTCTTTTTTTTCTCTTTATAGAGATAGATAGATAGACAGAGATAGATCGATTGATAGATAGAGAGAGAGGGGGGGGGACGGGAGTGAGGGATAAAATGAACGAGAAAGAGAGAAATAGAGAGGGAGAGGGAGAGAAGACCGGTTGCCATGACAACCTCTCATGCTCTGGGGCTTGTCATCTCTCGTCTCTGCGGCGGAAGATTGCCTTGCACTGCTCCAACTGCCTCCCGATCGAGGTTTGCAATGTGCATATGCAATAGAATTAGCCTTGTTTCGCTTCGTTCTTCATCCACCTGTATTGCAGAAGAACGTATGTTTGCGTACGGAGGCCTAAAGGTGAAAAGAGTATGTGTTTATATGTGCGGTTAACATAAAGATCTATCTATCTAAATGGCTATCTATTTGTCTATCTACATCTCTCTCTATATATCCATGTTTCTATCACAGAGTATAGACATTCGTACAGATACATATATGTATAAATATATATATGTATATATATGTATATATATATATATATATATATATATATATATATATATATATATATATTATAAACATATATGTATATATATATATATATATATATTGATATATATATGTATATATATTTATATAAATATTATATGGTATATCTATATATATAGTATTATATATTATACAAAATATATAATATATAAATATATATATATATAATATATATATATATATTTACATATACAAAATACATATTTGATATATATCTATACTATATATATAAATATATATATATATATATTTTAATATAATATTTATATACACACACACAGACCACACACACACAACACCACACAGCACACACACACTCACACATACACACACACACACACAGACCGACACACAACACACACCACACATACACACACACACACTCACATACACACACACGAGACACATACACACACACACACAACATACACCACACACAACATCACACACAAACACACACACACACAAAAACACACACACCACGACACACACATATTATATATAATGTATATACATACATATATATATATATATATATATTAATATATATATTATATAATCTATTTATACGTAATATATATATGTTTATATATGTATTTTATATAATATAAATATTATAATATTTATATATATATAGATATATATATTATATATATATATAATATACTATGTATATATATATATATACATATATATATATTTATATATATATATCTATATATTTATGTATATATATATATATATATATATATAATATATAATATATATATATATATATATATATTATATATTAATACACATATGTATATGTATATTTATTTATTTAGATCTTGAATATAAATATATATATATAAATATAAAGTATATATATATATATTTAGATATATATATATATATGTATGTATTTATATATACATGTTTATTAATGCACATTTGTATACATCCACACACACATAATAAAGACTCACACATGTGTAAGTGTATGTGTATCGAGATATGTGTCTGTTAGTGTGCATGTGAATTTGTGTGTGTATTGTGTATTTTGTGCGTATGGGTGTGAAAAAGGAGAAACAATAAAACATACACACAAGGATATGAATCACACACACACACACACACACACACACATATCCGCCTTACCATTTACCCACAACCTGCCTCTCTTCCCTCAATAGTTCATCTAAAATTAAAAACAGAAAAAAGGAATATGGAAGTCCGCCCCCAACCCCCCTTTGAGCCTCCCTCCCACGGGCCGTAACACGACGCCACAATCTCACAAATGAGGTGATGTCA
>NW_028234405.1:30628413-30633413 GCF_977035675.1 Penaeus japonicus
GCTTTATGTAGTCGAGGAGATTGTGGTGCAGGATGTCCAGAAGCGAGGAAAACGAGGAAAGCGAGAAACGATTCAGGTCTCGAAAGAGTGTCACTAACCAGCTACCATTACCCTTTACCAGTTACCCGTAATCAACGTCGGAAGCTCTACTCGCTGACCGAGGAAAGCAGGGTCTCAACCCAGTTCCAATTTGTCATTATTTTGGTTACCGAAGTACCAGCCTTCAAGCTGTTACTATCATCCTCGCATCCGTTAATTGTTATGGGAAAGAAGAGTAGGTCACTGGTACCAGTAACAAATAAATGACCCCGTATTACTGTATTCAGTATGTTTTGACAAATGTTGTAGTCACTTCAATATTTTCAACCAGCTCTGACGCGCGCAGGTATGAAGGGCCTTAGGTCTTGTGATACGACTGTCACTCTAACAGTCAGCTTCACGATTACGACCACCTTCGGGTCCCAAAGGTGATTGCGCACGACTGGTTGTACAAGTCTGTACTGTGAGTATTACAAGTTTCGAAATCACCAAAACCACCGAAGTTCTGGACGAACGGGTATTCAGAGGAAAGCTGCGAGCCGGCAGCTGATATGCGCAGCCGCTAAATGTGACCTGGTGCCGAATGGGAATACGTTTTTGGCTCACAACTTACAACTTGGACGGAAAATACAGTCGTTTCTCGATAAAAACACGTTTTCATCTAAGAGTTGGGTTGTCAGTACATTTGGTTCCAGACGGCGAGGCTGAGGAAGAGTCGTTCACGACCCAACCCTAGAATCCTCGCTGCTGTCTTCTCTCTGCCGCCTTCTCTGCTCTTCCTGACGCAGAGCTTTCATCTGAATGGGAAATCTGCTTTCCCTTCTGGACCCTTTTGGCTTTAGGCGGGAATCACTTTCTCTTCCGATTGGATATAACAAAAACAACTCAATCATTCAAAGTAATAAAAAATGAGTTTGACTCTCACAGACGTAGCGTTTATTTTTCATATAACTTTAGATGATCAAAAATTAGTTACGAAGCGAGAGTTTTTTTCCTGAAAGAGAAGCGCATTTGTGTTATATTCAGTATTGAGTGTTCAGTGCTCAACGTGTGATTAACAAATATGTTCAACTAATGAAGTATTCATTTGACAATTGTATATAGTAAATTGATTATATGTTGACACGTGTGCAGCCAGTATTAAATTGCATATGAGTAATAGTGTGTATACATGATATTATATACATACAAGCTTTATAATGTGCTTCGTATGCGCTGTAAGTATTTTATATACTTATGACAAAATGTTCATTTTGCATAAAACAGTTTTACAATTGTTACATTCACAATATTCACGTATTCGAATACAGACAGGCGAATAAGCGTGCATTTGATATGTAAAATTAATTATGAATAAAATGTTTGTAAACATTTGCTGGCCAACATATTTGCAACAATGAAATGGATGCTAACTCGAAACTGAATCTCGAAATGAATGCTGAACCGAAAAGAAGACAAATCTGCATAAATCGATGTATTTATACAGGCCAGAACCGATGCGAACCACATCGATTAAAACTACGGCCTCCGTGGTATCAGTCAGAGCGAACACGATAATGGAGCACTCAGTCGGGATCTTACGCATCAACGAACTTTTTCCCTGAAACACATGCAACTTCGGAACACCATGACAGCCATATCTGATGTCAGGAATCTAAATATGTTACAAATACAGCTGATGGCCAACCTGTATTGCAGACTGCAACACAGAGTATCCCAGTATCGTATTCATTTTGTTCATATGCCTCTCCTTTCCTTAAATGTTGCTTTTGAGTGAGATTAGGCTTTAAGGTATATTACTTAATGACAAGGAATCTTTAGCCTGAATAAAATAACACGTCTTAAAAAGAATTACTGCTAATATGATAAAGGTTTAGATACATAGAGAGGTAGATAAATAGACATCAAGAGAGAGGGGAGAGAAAGAGAGAGAGAGAGAGAGAGAGAGAGAGAGAGAGAGAGAGAGAGAGAGAGAGAGAGATAAAAAAATGAGAGTTAAATCAGCCAATCATTTTCATAATAGTGGCTGTGATATCGCGGAATAAAATCAAGATGAAAAGTGAAGTGGTTGTGATAACACATATTAAAACCAAGATGAAGAGTTAAGGATTTTGCTAAAGAGAGAGATGAAAAAAAAATCGTGGGTTATATGGATGGGAATCACGTCTTTCCTCTCTCCTCTCCTCTACTTGTTGAAATATTCAGAAGGGGGAAAGGACGATCGGGGAAGGGGGGGAGGGGGTAGGAGGGATGGGAAAGATCCGGAGAGAGGGTAGGAGAGTAAGAAGGGATTGAAGAAAGAGAGAGGGGGGGAGAGGGGAGGGGGTATAGGCGGAAAGAGAGAGTGAAAGATAGATAGTGCAACCTTGAAATAACCATTTATATCTATATATTAATTGTAATTATGTCCATCGAACATTATTTGCACATGTATGCTTTTGGTATCGAATTCTATACAATGCAATAGTCAATGTAATTTGTATCTTTCATGTCATTTTAGTTGTTATATACATATTCTAGCACATACACATATATACATACATATACGTACGTTCGTTACTTCACTTATCTGTCTACCCCTCTTTTATTGTCACGCCAGATATACCAGTGTTGTTTTGTCCTTCCCTTCGCAAGAGCTATGTTTTGATGCAACACTTTCCTCATCACATTCCAAATGTTACATGTCACAAGAAAACACGTGATTCACACATATCCTGAGAAAAATCATATATTGTGGTAGAGAGTCTCCTCTCGGGGAGCAGAGGAGCAACACCTCGCTCCTCCTCGGTGGAGCAGTCCTTCACTCGAACGTCCTACTGTTCAAGCTTAGCAATAAACCAAGAAAGCTGTTTCTGCCGTGTCCTTCACACCCTGAGCAGAGTCCAACTTGGACCTGTTAAGTATAGGGAGAGAGAGAGAGAGAGAGAGAGAGAGAGAGAGAGAGAGAGAGAGAGAGAGAGAGAGAGAGAGAGAGAGAGAGAGAGAGAGAGAGAGAGAGAGAGAGAGAGAGAGAGAGAGAGAGAGAGAGAGAGAGAGAGAGAGAGAGGGAATTAGAGAGAAAGAGATAGATAAAAAGAAAGAGAGAGAGGGTATATGTGTAACTATTTGTATATTCTTGCTGCCATAGTTGGTATGTCCATGGAATAGTATTTGCATATCTATGCTTTCGCAGTTATTGTATTTACAAATACTTTACTGTATTCTATGTAATGTACTCTTCCACCATTCTTTTTATTACAAATATATATATCTTACCACATCAACATATATACATATATATACGTACACTCGTTGGTTCATCTATCTGTTTACTCCGCTCTGTCTGTTACGTCATACTTACCATTGTTGATTGTCTTTCCCTTCGCAAGAGCTATGTGCAACACTTCCCTCATCACATTCCAAAAGCCCCATGTTACACATGTGATTCACACATATCCTCAGTCATGTCTTACAATGTGGTAGAAAGTCTCGCTGTTTCGGCCATGTTCTCCACACTCTAAACCACGCTACCATCATTCTTGTAGAGGTCGCCACCCAGACCTCTAGAGAGAGAGAGAGAGAGAGAGAGAGAGAGAGAGAGAGAGAGAGAGAAAAACAATATGACATAATTATAGATTACTAATAAACATCAGTCTTTCATATCAGATCAATAAATGATTATCAGAACATAGTGTCAACTAATTATTTTTTATCATTATCATTATCTTTATTATCATTTTAATAGTATTATTATCATTATCTTTATTATCATTATCATTATTAAAAAAAAAATCTTATATAGGAAAGAGGTAATAGAGATTACCACCGAACATATTTATTTCCGATGAAGAAACGCGTCGATCACACATCTTGCATTTTTAAGATATTTAGTCTCAATCATATTTTTCTTCTAAATTTATGGCAATGAATTTCGTTCATCCTTTCACTCTTAGTTTGAAAAGCTTTCGTTGCGCGTTCAGCACTTTCCTTACTATTCTCATCGCACCAAGGATGCAGGCTTTCTGCACTCTACGAAAGCTGTCTTCAACTCCATATATAAATTCTATGACATTCTTTTGGGACAATACCGAGTGTATAGAATAATACTATAACACTGTTACTCTTCGCATTTATAGTCCGGAATCCTTTCAAACTTTTCTACTTCTTCTATGTCTACCCCGGTATCAAAAGGGCAGACTACATTATGTCACATTCCCTCGTCTTCGTATCATACACTCAACATCAAGCTTGTTATGTTCTTGTCAATGGTATGTTTGTTGAACAGCATTGTTAACAAGGGTATTTCTCTAGCACATGCTCGCACCCCTTATCACTATGGGGATGTCCATTTCTCTTGCACAACTTCCACTACACGGCTTGTGCTACTCTGTTATGGCGCCTGTGCTTATACTTCTTCATTAGTTCGCTACTAGTAAAATCCACTCCGGTTTTATTTTCTTCAATATTCCTCTTTTCAACCAGTTTCATTTCTTTATCTCTTACTTCTGTTTCGCACATACATTATCTTTTTATCAATATCTTTGTCTATGCAAAATTTCTCTCTTGGTCTCCCGTTTCCAAAAATTGGTCACCTTTCATCGCCTTTAGTAGTTTTTCAGTATTATTTACAACATACTCAGACACTATTCACATCCACGGCAACGCTATCTTCATTACTAATCTGGTTTGGGTGTAGAACCTGTGCATTATCCTGACATTTCTATTTCGTTTGTCTATCTTTCTTGGAGGTTCCTTTGTCCACTTGATCAAACCAACACCATTTCATATTAGCGAAGCTGCCTTTGCGGTCGTGGCACTGATCACATTTCCTCCATTTTCCTTGGACCTCAAGATTTTCCTTGCACACCTGACATGCTCTTTCTTTTATGTATATTTATCCTTGCACGTTAAATTTCGTCGACCTCCAATATTCGTAGGTATTTCTAACCCACTCCTTCTTCGAGTCGAGTGTTCTGCGTATA
>NW_028234405.1:30715913-30718413 GCF_977035675.1 Penaeus japonicus
CATCCAGCAACAGATCTTAGATTAGACTTTACCTTTGACCAGTTATAAAGAATGCTATATTGCTATCACAATAGGTTAGATGTTAATAAACTATATGTTCATCTTATATATCAGCTGGGAGATTGTTCAAGACGTGGACAATTATTTGACTCTGAGATTGTGAAGGGTGTAAGTTCAATAAATTACCTTTACTGTGTCCATATCGCTTATCCATTCTGGATACCAATAGCATATGATGAGGGATATATTACTAAAGTTTTTTAGAAACAATCCAAACTGGGGCATTACGAAATGATGAATTGAGATTTTGGCAGACCGAGACAGGGTCTATTGACCGAGGTTTATGAGAGTCGTTGGTATGGCCATAATTTCTGATAATCTCATATGATATGATTAAATAGTTGATCTCTATACTAACTGACATGCTAGCCCACAAAATATTGTTGTGTGATGACTATGTAAATATTAGAGAGCGGTCTTTGCCTCAGGCTTTCTTGTCGGAGTTGAGGAAGTGAAATTTATACCACTTTGCTTACCAAATTTACCACCTCTGATTTCATAGGTGTGTTCATTCCAGCTTAACAATTTACTTTACTTGTTTTTGAAGTCAGTCTTTAGAGTAGGTTTTCCTCTAACATCAAAAAGAATATGTCTATTAAGTGTTAGCGAATTACATTGTTACAATAGTAATCACTGATGTGATTTTTTGTTTTTAATCCACAGAATGGCGTACTAAAGAAGTGAATCTATGTGTGGTTATAGACATTGCAAGAGTCATACAGCCAAAAAGAGCTTAATAACTAAAATGAACTTGTTTCTTTTCTATGGTGGAAGTAAACCTTTAATGAGGTTTCATAATTAGTAGAGATTAGCACTCTGCTCAAGACGAAGAAAATATCCGAAGTGACGTATTCTCTATCTAATCATTTATTTCTGAAATTAACAAAAGCTGATCAGATGGATTACCCCTCAAAGAAAAAAGGCGAGGAAATAAGAATAGATACTACATTACAAACATTTTCCACTCTTGTGTTTGCCATCTTCAACCAAAGATCTAGCAAAACTGAAGTAGGCCGATAGATGTCGAACTGTTTCCAAGACAGAAAAAAGCCACGCCAAAGATTACTGCACTAAATTATACATTGTTTCGATTATCTTGAGCGATCACATTCCCATTGAAGTGCAAGCCGAAGTAACAGGTTATCATTCATTGGAGTTACTGGAGTGAAGGTTAAAGGTAACACTTGCACTGTGAAAATTCCAGGAACACTACTGTGTTTACTGAAAATCTATTTGATCCTACTCTAGTTTGTTACTATTTCAGTGTCAGTTATAGAAGAAATAATTGTTTGGTCAGGAGGGACTTGGTCTGACAATTTGTTTGTGTGGCCGACTGCATGAATATTGCTTATGTGTTTCTGTATGCGTTTACGTATCTCATTGCTTGTACAGTCTAAATCTAAGATATTATGTGCGTGTTTGTTGCTTGTGCGTGCATATATGTGTGTACTGTAGCATCTCTGCACGATTGATCATATGTGTCTGTTCATTTGTTTGTGTGTATTCAGGCTATGTGTGTCTGTGCTTATGTTTCCGTTGTATGTTTCTTTCGGTCTGCGCGTACGTATGTCTTTGTGTTTGTATGTGTGTGTGGATGTAGGTTGAGAATGGTATCAAAATGAGTATCTTATTGGGTATTAAAGCCCCTGGCACCCATTGGGCTGTGCTCGTTTGCCAGAATGCCTTCCAATCTTTTGTTCAAGGGAGCTTCCGTCTCGTTAAAACCTCTTTAAAAACGCTCCGGGACCAGATTCATTACAGGTAATTATCTGGGAAATATGTAATTAAGGCTTCTGAAACAAAAGCTCCCTCCTCGTTCATACGCGAAACAATTGTTCCAGTTTAGCCTAATGAAAATGATGAATGAAGGGAGAGGGAGGCGTGTGTCGGAGAGAATCGCAAAATCTGACAATGAAAGTTCTGATCTTTTTAAACTACAACGTTGATGGGTAAAAGGAGGGAGCAGAATGTGTGGAAGGAAGGTAATACGCCGTGCTTTACGTATCTGCCTAAAAACATAACCCCCTCGCCAAAAAAAAAAGAAATATATATATATATATTTTTTTTTTTTACATATATGTATATATATTTACACACACATATATATATAATATTATATATATATATATATATATATATATATATATATATATATATATATATATATATATATATATATATATAATTTTGCATTTGCGTACACCCACACCTACACACACACACACACACACACACACACACACACACACACACACACACACACACACACACACACACACACACACACACACACACACACACACACACACACACACACACACGTAGGTAACAGTATAGCTTTTCCCACGAAGAAAATCATAAAGCCCCAACACAGTCCACGACAAAGGCTTCTTCCCTCGGCAACAAGAGTGAGAGCATTAGTGTGGAACACAAACCCGGA
>NW_028234405.1:30740913-30743413 GCF_977035675.1 Penaeus japonicus
ACCAGCTAATGAAAGTACGTCAGGAAAGGCTAGATACCAAGTCTACCTGTCTGTCAAGGACAGAGAGTCTGTCAGGCACTCTGCCCTTGAGCGATGGGTTGAGTTGAGGGAGTTTAAGTTTGTGAAGTGGGTTATTCCAGATTTGCGGAACAGAATGCTTCCCCGGGCTTATATGCACTGAGGCGAGCAAGCCTATGCCGCCGTGAGATGACTCGTGAGAGAATGTACCATTGAGTGTTGACTCGATCTGAGCTTGGTGCTTACCTACCGTGATGCCCAGCCACTGCATTGACCGCCAAGCGACAGTGGACACTCGAACTTGGACGGGGCTCGATCTGCCGACTACGAGGCCGGCACGCTGACCACTGCGCTACACTCTTAGCGGCTTTGAAGTCTGTCTACTCTATCTACATATATACAATAAAATGAATGGCATGTTACCACTCAGGAGTTAACGGGTCATTCTCGAAGGGTGGAATTTAGCCTAGAGCCGATTGGTTGAGGGTAGAGGTTACAAGTCCAAGGCCCCACCTACCGAGCGGTCTCCGGAAGTGACTCCATGTGTTGTGAGGGCAGTCAAAATCTTCCGAAGGTCGAAGATCGCGCGAAACGGTTAGCTCGGCGTTTTAGCCATTGATCCTTGCTCTGAAGGAGGAATGGGAGGTCGGCAATTACTGAGGTCACATCATGGAGGTGAAATTTGGTCCAAGTTCTGTGATGTGTCTCCAGCTGAGCAATCACAAAGTAACTACCTTCATATTTTACCTATTTCGGTGATTATTATTATAATAAACGTCACTATCATGATGGTCACCATCACCAGCTACTGAATAGAGTTATTAATCAAAACGTAATAAATAAACACATTACACAACTCTCCGCTAGCGTTAAATGTGATAAAGCCCTTCCGCAACGGTAACGGTAACTTCTGTTCGCGCCACAAAAGTTGACCGTCATCCAGACCCTCTTTACCCTGACTCCTAGAGATATATCTAGACGCGATTATTACTAGGCTTTATGTCTTGCATGACAGAGCTGATATTTGTTCATAAATGGTTGTAAGACAACAACATATGATGTGCTATTACTGATGAGGAAAACATATGCTTAAGAGAAAGATAATTATATCATATTACATTAAAATATCATTTGTGTTTATTATGACAGTCATCCCATAAATATGACAACCTCATGTTTTATTCAACTCGCTTCAATTAATTTGATATAATTTCTTAATCATGTTCTTTTCTTTTTCATTGTAACGCTCAAAAAATGTATACAAGGTGATTTTTATATATTTCAGTTGACCATTTACTGTACCAGAAGTACGTTTCCTCCGAAGTTGCATCTTTTTCGGTGAAAAAGTGTGATGTGATGACTTGTTTCAATCTCCCTCTACCCAATCTCATGCTTCTTTTTGTTGACAAATGACGGTTTATGAAGCTAACAATTTCTGCCAGCCAGTACAAATAGAAATTCTAAAGTCTTATAAAAAAATCATGGGTTATTCAATCAAAGATGACAGTTTACATACATGTCAGTTCTTTCTGACCATTCGTTTTCGTGTCTGTTTACGCTCGCCTGTAGGGAAGCTTTTTCAGTGCATTGCTTGATAAACTACGAGGATTTTTGAATTTGAAATGAAGAATGTTCAAAAGAGCTTTCTCTATGATTTCATGAATATATTTCTCTGAGTATGTTTTCCTAACCTGGAAATGACATTTCCTTGTCTCTGTCTGTATTCCTCGGAGATTCTCTTCGAATTTCCTCGTCTTTCTTTTCTGTTCTAAGAGTATATCTTCAGTTTATGTATATCGCATGTTATTAGAATACTTACTGATGAATTTTCACAATACATTGTTGATAAGGCAAAATTTGTACTTGTGGCATTATTATTAAGAATAAATAGTGATGGCCCCTCGACCTCATGTTCTCATGCAGTTGATGACTTTGCCATTACATAGTGAAATATAATTGGTGAGATTACCCAGATATGGCTGCGTGTGTGCAGGATTAAAATTTGAGCTAAAATGCTTATGCTGCTACAATGGATTATTAAACGGTGATCCTGAACGCTGAGACCTGAATTAAAATATGATAAAGTATTATTACAGCAACTGCCTTTAGTTGGTTTTCCCTTTACAACTCGAAGCATAATGTCAAGTGTATGGCCGGTACTGTATTAGTCTCTCCTTACATTGCATAACTTAATAATCTCCCTGCATTACATATTCACTCTTAATAGTGTTATTAATTGTAATCAAACAAATGAATATAACTGCTCTTCAAAGTGTCTTGCCCATGATATCTAAGTGCGATTGTTTGCATAAAATTCATAACGCGAGCTAGATCTGTTGCTGCCGTCATCATGCAGGATCTAGCCTGCCCCCCTTCCTATGGAAAACACATTTTTTAAAACAATATGATCCTCGCACTTTTTCCAGTCTTATGAATGATGACTTCGCTTATCTTGAATATGAGGTTTATTATACGACAGCCA
>NW_028234405.1:30760913-30765913 GCF_977035675.1 Penaeus japonicus
TTATGAAACAAATTATGGAAAAATAAGCCATACCAGAACAATTGAGGGAAAGCACCCTAATACCAAATTTTAAAGAGAAAGGGGATATCCAATGCTGTGAAAATTACCGTGGGATAAAATTAATGTTACACACCTTAAAGTTGTTTGAAAGAATTTTGGACAGTAGGCTTAGGCAAGTGGTGGAAATTGGTAGGCAACAACTGGGCTTTATGAAAGGACTTGGGACAATTGATGGTATTTTCTCCCTTAGGCAAGTAATGGAAAAATATCAAGAAAAGCAGAAAGTGTTACATATGGTATTCATCGATTTGGAGAAAGCATATGATAGGGTGCCACGACAGGAGGTTAGGAGAGGGCTAAGTGAAAGAGGAGTGCAAGAAAAGTATGTAAGGGTTATCAAAAAATGCTATAAGGATGTTACTACTAGAGTTAGAAGCACAGTAGGAACAACGGAAAACTTCCATGTGAAGGTTGGTCTATACCAGGGGTCAGCACTTAGCCCATTATTATTTATTGTATTCGATGTTATTACTCAAAATGTTAGGGAGGACCCACCACGTTATTCTTCATCACGTAGAAATTCAAATAATGTTGTGTCATAAGTCTTTCATACAAAGCCGAAAAAATAACTATGTTTCTTTAATTTATTTCATCACTTCATTCGGTGGTTTGTTTTTCTGCATTGTCTTCTGCATACTTAACTACAATAACATTTTTCTTTTTATAATGTATTTGTTTTGTTTTTTCTTTACGTTAGTTAAGTATATAACTTTAAGAAAACATACCATATTTTTATAGCAATGACTTCAAAAATTCTTGTGTGGAATTCCTATCGCCTGTGTGATTTTCTTAAATTATTGTTTCCATGCAAAATATATCGATTTTCTCCAAACAAAAATATATTCGTTAATAACATGTTTCAAATTCGTCATTTGATCTCGTGTGATTATTTTCCTTGCGAATTTATATATTTTCCTTTCCTTGAATGTGATTTCTACACTCTGTGTTCGTATAAATATAAAACACATTGCGTTTTGTTTTTATTATTTTTGCTTTTTCATATTATGTAATGTATAATTCTTTTATTTATGTTTCAGTATTTATTTAATTAATTGTGTTTTCCATGCGACCATGTCGTGACCTCACCTTACCCCCCCCCCCCGTTATAGTTAATCTTGAATGTGAAACTTTAGGTAAATGTGTTAAATTTCAATTGACTTTCTCTATCGTTCTGGTCACTTCTTGACCTTGTTGTCTTGGGAGATTGTGATACTATATGTGACCATACCTGACCCCATCCAATGGCCACTCTTGGCCGTGTGAATTCAGAAAAAAAAACCGTTTACGACAATAAAGATTTATATATATATATATATATATATATATATATATATATATATATATATATATATATATATATATATTATATATATATATATTATATGATTATATATTGATTATGGAATTTTCTCTACATTTTCATCTGTTCTCTTGTCTTGCATATACGTTTGTACGGTGTTATTTTACCTTACTCTATCTTTTTAATGCATTACGAAAAATATCTTCGTGTGTTTATAAATGGACTGACATTGTATTTTAGACAATTTATATTTTTGATAATTCTATTTACCTATATCACCTGAGTACTTATGTTAAGCTGATTCATAACAATGTTTGTTCCAATTGTTTTGTACCTAAACATAATTTCATGTTTCATCATTTAATGTTTGATTAAATCATCTCATCTTAGCTATAAATGTTGACAGATGCATGTTCGTTTACTAGATTTTTCCTATTTCATTGTCTAGTCATATTTGACCATCCTTGCCTTTATTATTGCATTATTGATTATTGTTACTTCCATATTTCATCACTTAATTGAAAGTAATTTTAATCATCATATGATATAATTGTCTTTTTTTTTTACCTTTAAGCAATTGTCGACTTCGACAACATTAAGCAAATATGTGATCATCATGGGCCTCTCCGAGTTCTACGACCTTTCATAATATATCTTGGGTCTATTAGAACGCCAATATATTATCCTTATAATACTGAACACAACGTTCATTAGGACACTAGGTAGTCAAGAAAAGGTTTATTTATCTTATTTTATAGCTTTTCAGCTTAATTTTGCCCTTCTCCCACCACTGCATCTTTCTTATCGGGCCTTCATTGCATGCTGCCATTGCATATGCATCTTCCACCCTAATTCCGCGTAAACTATGGTACCACAATTGAATAAACCGCGAATTACGGGTTAATTTTTAGCACGCCGTGCGCCGCGTCTTGAAGATCTTGACAACCTGACGCGACAATTATTTTTCTCATACAGAGATAGCGCGCTTACCACTTACCAGACTTGCTAACTCCGCATTATTTTTATTAGCTTTGCACATATCAATGGTATTTCTTTCAGTTTGCCCCGATCTTGGCTGTCACGCCGCACCTTTATTTACATAAGGACGAGATCCGCCACGCAATTGAAACATATTAACTTAGTCTGATATTTAATCGTATTTATCTTTGATCTCGAGCTAAAACAGCATTTACCCACGAGTTCAAATTGACGTAAAGTCTTATCGACCACAAGCATGGTCTATTATACAATTATTTATCAAGGTAAATCCCCAATTCCTCAACGGAAAGACCGCTAGGTCAAAGTTATAATATACTTATTTTTTCAGCTCTCATTCATATATTTTTTTCCAGTCTCATCCGATCTGACTCCTGTCGCGCCTTTTAATCAATTGAAGGGCTGAATCCGGTTGATATTTGGAATATTATTTTTTTCTTTCTTTCATAAGTATATTCATAATATTTTTTTTATCCACTTTGCCCCAAAGACTTACGTCTATTTAAAGTATCAGATATGGTTGGTAATTTGGCTATTTTTTTCTTAACATACTTAATACACATTCATATTTTTTCTTTCTAATTTGCAACTGATCTTGGCTCATATGCCGCGCCTTCACTTCCCGAAGGACTAGACTCAGCTAGTAAATGGAAGAACAACATCATAACCATTTTTTGTATAGTCATGAATCATCACATCAGACACATATTTTTTACTTAATTCATCCCTCGATGAATCCAGTCTGCAACCGCGTCTGTATTGCCAGCATTTAACATGAACTCAGACAAATAACTCCCAATTCTCGTTATTGCCAAATCATATCATCATATTGCATATATGATTATGAAATACTAATTTTGAAATACTATATGAAATACTAATATGAAATACTATATGAAATACTAATATGGAATACTATATGAAATACTAATATGAAATACTATATGAAATACTAATATGAAATACTATATGAAATACTAATATGAAATACTATATGAAATACTAATATGAAATACTATATGAAACACTAATATGAAATACTATATGAAATACTAATTTTGCTATACCTTGCAGATAGTTCATGTTGGTAACTACATAAACCTTTTCATATTCAATAGTGATGGATTCAGAAAAGCATGTCAACCAGACATGTCAATCCTGTAACCAGCACAGCTCATCTTGAAGCTTGCATTAATTGCACAACTGTGTGATCTTTTGCACTAATCGATACGTTTCTACGGCATTTCCTGACCTCTTCGTATATTTTCAGGAACTCTACTGATCACGGATCTCCTTTCTCTCCCCCAAGTATCGCTGGCATTCTCGTTTCTTTATTTTCTTACCAAATTAGGACGATTTGAGGTAACGTGGTAGAGCAATATCAAAGAACAATGTGTATAGATATGAAAGGAGTTATAGTCAATATCAAAGAACAATGTCTCTTCATGCGTGCACCTCAAATGACCTGCCACTGACCCTTCCAACGTCTCCACATTCCAGACAAACTATGAGACCCTGGTTTTCGTGAGCAAACCTCGACTTTAAGGACATTCGGGTGAGTCTAGCTAAATCCCCTTAATTTGGCCATTACATATTACCTCAAACCATACTTTGTCCAGTGAGTGAGGACAATCAAGCCCCCGGGAATGACCTTGTATCTCGCCTCAGAATAGGATTTTTTAGATTCAATCTCAGAATTAGTTCAGACTAGTATTGGTTCGTGTCGAGAGGTCATCTTCATCCTTCGACTCCTGCTCAAAGGATTCCAGGTAGATTTATGTCTAGTGCCTTATTTCATATACTGCGCAGTGTCGGTGTTTCCTTAGTGTTCTAGATATAACTATAATTCATATCTCATTAGCTTTTGCGCCCCATCATCTCCAGGGGTTCTGTGACGCACCCGCTCGCTTCCTGGTTGGCCCAGTCCCTCACCCCTCTTCTCGGCACCTTCTCTCCCGCTCACCTTCGCCACTCTCAGGATTTCACGAACGTCCCGCTTGATGATGTCCTTGCCTTCCTGCAGAGGAATCTACTTCCAGAGGGCCCTCGTCTTCCTCTATCGACTGACGTCTTCCTAAAGCTAATCCGTCTGTGCGTGGATTCCAACTCCTCTTTCGAAGGACGCTTCTACTCTCAGATCTTCGATGTTGCTATGGAGTCTCCCCTCTCCCTGTCCTGGCCAACTTGTTTATGGAGTACTTCGAGACTGAGCTCTTTGCTCTCTGGTCTCATGATCCTGCTTTCTTCCCTGAGTTCCTGGAGATGCTGAGTTCCCTCTCTCCTTCCATTCGTTTCAAGGTGGAATTGGAGGCCGGCGATCAGTTCCCCTTCTTGGGCGCCTTAATTCATCGCTCTGGTGACTCTTTTTATTTTTCATTGTATAGAAAACCCATGCACAGCGGGATTTATATACACTTCTTTTCCTACCACCCCCTCCACGTTAAGAGAGGAGTCGTTACTTCCCTCTTCCTGCGTGCCCTTCGCATCTGTGACCCGCAACATCTGGATGAAGAGATCCATTTTCTCCGTCGTTCCTTCGGCAAGATGGGGTACCCTGGTTTTGTTCTCGACGCCGCGCTATCCAACGCCCGTCACACTTTCTACCGTGCCCCCCCCCCCCCCTCCCAGAGAAACTCCTCACCTG
>NW_028234405.1:30783413-30785913 GCF_977035675.1 Penaeus japonicus
TATATTACTGATAGTAGTAATGATAATAAGGATGATAATAGTAATAATAATAATGATAACAATAATGATAATGACAATACTGATACTAATAATAACAACAGTAATAATAATAACAATAATGAAACCAAGTATGATCAAAATGATAATGATAATAATGATCATAATGATAATTATAACAACGATAATAATGATAGTAAAGAATAATAATGAGCCTAATCATAATACAGATGATGAAATATGATAATAAATATCATTATTGCTTTTGTTGTTGTTGTTAGTATTATCATTGTCATCATTATTTTTATTATCGTTATTGTTATTTCTGTTAACATTATTATCATTATCATCATCATTATCATTCTTATTGGTACCATCATTAACATTATTATTTTTACTATTATTATCAGCATCATTACTATCACCATAATTTTCATATCATTACCATTATCATCATGAATATTATTACTATCAATATCATTTTTACTACTATCACTATCATTTTTACTACTATCACTATCATTATCCTCATCACTACTATTATCTTTGTCATTATTATTAATATTGTTATCATCATTAGGAGTAACATACGTAAATGATATCATTGTTATTATTTTCCTCAAAAACATCATCCTTATTATCATTATTGTTGCATTCATCATCACCATTATCATTATAATAACTGTTGATATTATCATTATTAACAATTAAATCATTACTATCAGAATGATTATTGTTCTTACCAATAATGATGATTGTTATGATAATGATAATTATCAATATTACCATAATCATCATTATTGTCATTCTAATGATTATCATTATCAAGACGGAAGTGAGGTCGACCATACTGTATAGCTTGGAGGTAGTTGCCATGAATGCGGAGTTGAAAATGCTGCGATTATTGTACAGTTAGGATTATTAAGAATGAATATACTTAAAGAACAGCTCAGGTAGGACTGAATGGGGACGAAATGAGAGAGTCGAAATTACAGTGCTCTGGAATTGTGCAGCTAAGTCATGAAAGGGATACTGGGAGGAAAGGAAGGCTGATGAGGTGCATTATGTCCGTGAGGAGGAATGACATGGCTGTTGTGAAGGATAAGAAGCAGAGGACAGGGCAGTTTGGAGACTGAGGATTCGCTGTGGTTGTGGCAATCCCTAACGAGAGCAACCAAAAGAAAAAGAAGAAAGAATTCTTTGCTGACATCCAATATTCGTGCTTTACAGACCATAGTGTTTTAGTGTCGGTAACCGATTTCTTCCTCTGTATGGCCATTTGTCAAAAATTCATTACTGGATTTCACTTATATTCGGCTGTATGTCGGCATATCGCTATTTGTATATGACTTTATCATTATTATTATATTTATTATCACTATTGTTATTATAATTTTCATTATTTTCACTATTATTTTTTCTTTATAACCATCATCATGAATTATCAATATCACTATTGTTATTATTATCATTGTTATCATTCATATTGTTACATCAGGCCGCCACTTTCTACACACCAACACCTGGCAGGCTAGGCAAGCGGCTTGTTTAACCGCAGGGTCGTAAACAAAGAACAGATCCAAGAGGCGCCTAACACCACAGCAGCCCAGGACACCACGAGGGGAAACACCATGAGGCAAGGCAGGGCACGAAGGAAACACATAATAACACGTCTTTCCTTTATTAAGACTAGTTCTTCAAATGTTACAGTATTCTATGGGCATGATACAGGGGGAACCAGCACATTACACTCTGCCCCTCTTGCCCCAACCCTTGCGTTATGTTTGCCCAGCTTACATCATGTTATCATGTTGACACAAAGACCTGCTGGTGTAGCACTATCCCCCCCTATCAAGAAGACGGCCCGTTTGCTCTGACATACCCAAACATGAAATAAACAACAGAAAACGTAAAGAAAATTAGTCCTCAGAAACAACACAAAAGTTTCTCATTAAGCTCAGCCTTCTTCACTCTCGCCAGGGTTGATGTAATGGAGGTGTGGGCGGCGGCAGATAGTCAGTGGCACAAGACGGGCATATCCAGCCCCCAGACCTAAGCTCAAGGTCGCCATTGACGACTGTCACATTATCGTCACCGCCCAAACGCTTGTCCTCAACTCAGTCAGCATCTGCTACGTCCTCATCCCCGTCTCCAACAAGACTCCGCCTGATTACTATGCCGTCAGCCAGCTGCAAGTTTTCAATGGGCTCCACCATGCCTTCCACTCTATGCATCTCTCTAGATAGTTGACACCGGATCCCAGACTCTGTCTTAGGGTGCATGGTGCATGGTGCAGTTGCTTAGCTGTGACTAACTCTGCACAGCCAACCTCTGGAGGCAAGGGCACATCTTTACCTTGCACCCTCACCAGCTTCTGTCCAAGATCGGCACACGCCCTACTCTGCGTTAGGTAGTCAAGGCCCAACAAGCATGGCTCGTCGAGATCAGTGATGTACAGTGGCAGCCGCTGGGCCGCGCTGCCCTCGCTAATACAAGTCTCTAC
>NW_028234405.1:30813413-30818413 GCF_977035675.1 Penaeus japonicus
TAGGGAAAAGCCAAAAATATTCAAATATGGCAACACTACAAGCACAATATCGGCAATACATCACATTGTCTCAACTAGTTGCATACCTAATGATACCACTCAGCCACCAGTTTTAATTATCGTTGGACTTGGAACCGAGTCAAACCACAATTTGCGGGATAACAAGAGATGAGTTATCAGCTTTAGGCAACAAAGTCCTTAACATTTCTCTTGTTAATGAAATATTTGCTCACAAGTTTGTCGTAGTAGAATCTAATTTTACCCCGGGTCATGATTTCTTAAACTATACAGGAATTTCCCTCCATCCCTGATATTTAAATTTGCTCAACCTCCCTCTCAGAACACAAGAATAAATTGTGTCAGGTTTTCAATCAGCTATCAACTGCAGGAATAACTTTTCAACCTAGCAGTTCTTTAAATCTAAGTTTGATTTCTTAAGCCATACCTTGTCATCTAAAGGTATTGTACCTAATGATTCAAAAGATAAATCCATTGCCGAATTCCAAGAACTAAGAACCAGAAGGAATCGAAATCATTTTAGGCCTTTCAGGGTTTACAGGCTCTTCATTCAAGGTTTCAGGTCCATTGTGACCCTGCTTACTCATCTCCCTAAAAAGGATTCTACTTGGCAGGGGACAGATGAGGAAAAAGCTGCATTTGACACACTTAAGTCGCGACTAAGTAAGGCTCCACTCTTAGCCTTCCCCAATTTCAGTTTGCCTTTTATCCTCACCACTGATGCATCAAATCTCGGGCTCGGAGCAGTACACCAGAAACATGGCCATTGCTTTTGCAAGTCGCGCCCGGAATTCAGCGGAAAAACGCGAACATACGGCAGACCGTGAACTATTAAGTTTCACATGGGCCCTCCATCATTTGCGAGAGCTAATCTTGGGATTTCAGGTAGAAGTGCACACTGATCATTCCCCCACACGTCCATATTTGAAGGTAGGACCCTCATGCATGACGTGCCAACGCGATTAAAATTTTGGCATAGTTTGACGTTACCATTGTTTACAATGGTAACGTCGTTGCCAACGCGCAATCACGCGCACCTCTCTCTGACACTCACAAACTGCCCGACTCTAGCTCCTCGCCCACCTTTGCCTCCCACAAGGTGAAATTCTCTGACATTGTGCCAATCTTGGTAAATACTACCGTGCCTACCATTGAGGATTCTTAGGAGGACGAGATCCGGCCTGTATATGTTAATCGTCGCCGTTCTGATCCCATTCATTTTGTTACCACCCCAGTCTTGGCTGCATCAGCTGTACCTCCAATGGACACCCCCCCCCCCCACAGAGGACGAGATCCGGCTAGCGCAACGTAATGATGATCTGCACGGCTTCTTAATTCAAGCTTTAAAAAGGAATGAAAGACCTCTCCCTAGTAGACATGTTCGAGTAAGTCAACTTTATCTACAGTCTACTTTGCTACAAGTTTTGATATAGGACAAGAAAGCTCAAAGCATTTCGTAAACTTGTAGTTATTCCTGCATCTCTTGAAGGTCAAGTCCTTCCTCTTTTTTATGAATTGAAAGAAGCTGCACACTGCGGTAAGCATAAGGAAATTCATTTAGCTCAGCAATGCTTCTTTTTCCCATGCCTCATTAGCATGGTTGCTAAGCATGTTCAATCTTGTAAACAATGCCTGTATTACAAGGGAAATACCAGTGATATAGTCCCTACATTAAAATATAACCTTTCAGACTTTCCTTTTCAGGTCATTTGCGACACATTGTCAGGTTTGCTACCTACTCACAATGGAAATTGTTATATTTTTGTCTTCATTGATAACTTAACTCGTTTATGTAAACTAATACCTATGCCCAACAAGTCAGCAAATGTTGCAAATGCTTTTCATGATTTCTGTCATAAATATTCAGCCTCCTTTATTTTTCGTCTGATAACGGGACTGAATTTCATAATAACCCCATAGATAAGTTGTGATATCATGAACATAACTCGTGTTAATATTCTCCCTTACCGTCCACAAAGTAATGGTATTAGAGAAAAGCTCAACTCCATCCTCTTATTAATAAGATCGCTCATTGATGCGACATCAGACACATGGGATGAATCACTCCTGGCAACCCAGTCTTGCATCAATGGTACATTCCATTCTTCCTTAGGTGATACCCCTCATTTTCTTTTATATGGAATGGATAAAAGACTACCCTATGACCTCCTTGATCAAGTTCCTTCATATAATGATAATTATTCTAAATATCTGCTAAAGAGAAACAAGTCGATCTTTCAGATCACAAAGCAGCATTTGACCAATTCCAGAGATAAGATATTGTCATTTCAACACAAAGTTGCCCGCCATAAGGACATTGAAGTTGGAGCACTAGTATTTAGAGTCAACAAGCAACTCAATATAAAGTCAAAGCTTGCTCCTTGATTTGAAGGTCCATTTGGAGTAATTAAAGTAAAGAAAGTAAAGAAAACCCACATTAAAAGTATACAAAAAGGTGAACATTCTTGGTCTCACTTCGATGTCCTAAGGCTTGCTCATAAGTACACTAATTGATTTTTATCCTCCAGATCTTATTTCTCTTGGACTTATCATTCTTCGCTTTGTCCTCTACCGACCCCCATACCCTACCTCCTAGGTTTCGCGCAGTACCAGGAGCCTCTGTTGAGGACCATGGGCTTGTCTTACCAATAACAAACACTGTGGAAATCAAATTTTTGCTTCAGCCAATTGCTGATTTCTCCGGCCTAGCTACCTTATAAATAATATTAACTCAATAATCAATTTGTTGATTTCAGCAATAACAAGCAAAGTGTTCCTGAGTCTCACTACTCCACATGCCTTACACCCTATTCTCCACAATATCTCTTCTGCTAAAGTTAAGCCTCTTTTTCCTCTAAAACAACGCCTTCAGTTCTACTCTACTCTAAAATCTTACCTCACAATGAGGTCGCTCTGTCCTTTCTAAGTCTAGCTACCGTGGTGATCGGACGTGTTTTTACGTGTTTTTACCTCCTCTCCACCGCAGCCCCGCAACTCAGCAAACCATGCCTTCCTATGGTCCCACAGTGTCAGAGGGTAATCAGACCCCTCCTCCAGGGTTAACTGGGGCCAACCAGGGGCCTTCCCTGGTGCTTCCTCGAACAGCTAGCCCAAGCCCTCTTCCCCTGGGTGAAAGGGAACCCCTGGCCCAGGGTATTGTGCCCCCCTCCCAGGGTACCTGGATCTCAGCCCTACGACATGGGCCCCCTGGCAGCATGGGTCAGAGCTGCCTCCCCGCCCACGAGAATGGGCACTCACATGACAGTCAGGGTCAAGGCTGCCCCCAGGCCCAGGGTAAGGGCTATCTTTTCAGCAGCATCACCAACAGTGACAACAATGCAAACAACCATTCAGAAAACAGGAAAGCAATATATCAGTTTGGCAGTGTTACAGCAGTGCTTAATATAATTCTGTGCATCACTGCAACTAAAAGGCCTTGGCCAAGGTCTGTCCTCAGTGATCAATTCAGAAAATACTACAGACCGGCTGAAATCAAAGAAGCCCATGATATTGTCATCAACCTATTAGACAGAACCCAGAGATACAACACGGGACACTAAATGGATGAAAAACATTATCGTGCACATTATACTTGATTAGTGTATTAATAATCCAAACATAACAACGGACCCCCCCCTCCCAACAGACTGGTCGCCACCAAAGAAATCAGCTATTTCAACAACTTTTGTAAAATTCTTCCAAAAGTGTACAGACCAAGGAACACAGACCTACAATTGGCCCTCTTATACAGATCAAAATCTGATGGAGAACAAAATCGACCTGCTGATCGGAATGTTTTCCGAACAGCAGGCGGCTTTAAATAGAATCATAGGGCAAGGTGCAATATGTCAAGATTCGATCCCCCCCAACCTCCCATCTCCCACCTATGACCAGAATGCATACGAAACGTTTCCGTTTGCATCTCCTCCCCCTACCTCCACCCCGAGAGCAGAAACAAACAACTGCTCCACACCCTCCAAGCTCATACCCTCGACCAGTAAACCTTCCCACCCTCCTCTCTCTCTCCCCTTCCGTTATCCTCCCTCCCCCTGCCTACGGTCAGCCAGCCACCTCGTGCCCTTACTGGCTCGCCGGCCTCCAACTCTGCTGAGCCATCTATGCGCCCCACCATGGAGGCTCCCAGGCAGCAGACCCCCGCCCCCACAGGAGACATACCTGCCTCCCCGAAGCATAAGTCAACTACAAACAACTCGAGCAACTCGATCCCAACCGCCACTGGGAGGAAACAGCTCAGCAGCAGGTGGAAGGAGCTTCCGCCCCCCTCCTGCCTCCAACAGGGCACAGTCATAATCAACAATTATGCTGATCAAGAAACAACAATCAAGAAACAACAAAACAAGTACAATCCAGCCAAGACGACGATGGACGACGAAGGTTATGTCAAAGTCGTATCAAGGAACAATAAAAGAAAAGCAAGAGGACAACAAACTCCAAAGCCGCTAAAAGGAGCAGACCGACCTGACACAGTGTACCTCTACATCACCAGCTGTCATCCCGACAAATGAAGAGGACATTGAAAGTCACCTCTGTGAACAATTCGAAAACATAAGTGTAAAAGCACAACGGACTAAGATGACCCATGATTACTACACCAGTTTTACAGTATCAGTATGGAGAAGAACATAAAGCCCGATATTTTTATAAACAGACGCTTTCCCCACAAATGGGAAAGTGTTCTTAATTAAAAACTAGTACAAGAGCGACCAGAACGTTTGATTAGGCATCGCCGTCAGCATTGCCTGTGACTAGATCGCATGATGTCATAAAAATAGAACACATTAACGCACAATCTCTCCTCGGGCACTTTGACGAAATTAAAATGCTAATTCAGGAGAGAAACATAGACATCCTGTGAATCAGTGAAACATGGCTCCACCAGGAAATGGTTAGTAATTTCATCACCATTCCAAATTTCAATATCTAAAGATGCGATGCAGGGCGTGGAGGAGTATGTTTTCGCT
>NW_028234405.1:30828413-30835913 GCF_977035675.1 Penaeus japonicus
ATATATATCTATATATATATATATATATATATATATATATTTATATATATATATATATGTATGTATATATGTGTGTGTGTGGACGGTTCTTGTACATTTATGTTTGGAAGTTTGTTGTGATCCTTGAACGTTGATACATATTTATGATTTGCATTGGTTAGCTGTTTAGTGCCTCAGAAATTAAATGACTTCCTTCTGTCGGGCATTTGGTAAGTGATAAATGCTGCTGGACCGGAAGAAAACTGCACAGGAAATTGTGGAGAGGGCAAAGGTGAAAGAAGTGAGTTTCTGATTATTTTCATTTCTGTACTTTGTTAAATATCATTTATACGAAATTTATACATTCAAGAATATTGTTTTGTTATTGCAATGTAACAAAAAACTAAGTTTTATTAGTAGACATGTAGTATACTGTATTTTGTTTAGGATTCCTGGGTCCTTTATATTTCAGCTTGAATATTAATAAAGACAACGCTTTCAACTGCCATTTGATTCTCCTAGGGCAACAATTCAACTTCTACGATGCCGAACGACCAAGAAGAAAAGATGAAGGGGAGTGCTATGGATGATGGAGACTGGGAGACTTCCTTAAAGAAGAGAATAGCTTCAACCAGGACGCAGTTTACCAGGAAAATTAATTTGTTCCATGACAGAGCAGAAAAGTGGGATGCGTTTGACGCTTCGAGGCACGTGTACTGTGAGATAGAAAAAAAATAAACCTGAGAATTTGCATGTGAGAAATTAATTGAGTACTATGTATATATTACCTGCGAGAAATCAGTAATCACAGAAGCGACAGAATACTTAAATGAGTGTGAACAAACTAAATGTGGTATCCATTGCATCTTATTGGTCATCAGCCTAAGGATGATGAAAGTGGTATATCACAAGAGAAACAGTCAGTTAAACTAAAAATTGAGGCCATGAAATTGCTTAAGTTTGGTGGCAACATTAGGGATTTCCCAGGATTTATTGATGGATTCAACAGCATTGTGGATCCATCCTACGATAAAAACCCAGCAATTCAAAAACAAGTGTTTGGAAGGGGATCCACTAAGGGTTATAAATGGTTGTGAAAGAGATTGCAATGAAATGATATCACTAAGAATATGGAGAACCACGTAAATTGGTTGATGAAGTACTAAATGATTTAAAGGAGCTAAAGTGCATCCCAGATAATAATGAGTGGAGATTCATACATATGGTTCGTAAAGTGGAGAAATGTTTTTTGGATCTAAAAAATGGTAAAATTAGAAAGGGAGATGAACTGTGTTAACATTGTGAGTATGATTGAAAGCATATTACCTTGAGAGCAGAAGCGTAGATAGGTCCTACGGTCACAGGACATTTCAGACGTGCACAATATTTTACTGAATTGTTGGGATTCCTTACAGCAGAGAGAAAAGTGATTGAATATTGTCAGTCAAGTGGTAGAAGTG
This sequence comes from Penaeus japonicus, assembly GCF_977035675.1. Classification (NCBI taxonomy): domain Eukaryota; kingdom Metazoa; phylum Arthropoda; class Malacostraca; order Decapoda; family Penaeidae; genus Penaeus; species Penaeus japonicus. The sequence continues at coordinate 30,829,853 of NW_028234405.1, forward strand.
AAAGAAGCAGAAGAAATTCATTGAATGTTAATGCTTGCAGAGAAACTGATTCACAGATGTTTAATATGATTAAGGGATTGCAAGATGAGCTGAATGACTCAAAGGCTTTGGTGAGCCAAGTGTGCATGAAATTTTGCAATTATATGACAAGTAGAGACAAAGTCAAAGGAGAGCAGTGGTGTTGAGTACATGAATTTAACGGGCATGATACTTCTGTGTGATAAATTTTGATCAATGAGTGCAAGTGAACGTTTAGAACTAGCGAAGAAAAAAGGAAGCTATTTTATTTGCCACCGAGTGGGACACATTTCTAAAAACTGTAAACAAATAAGGAAATGTACAGTAAAGATTAATGATGCAATATGCAACAGGCGACATCATTCACTGTTTCATGAAGCGTTCACTAAAGGTATTGAGGCTGTGATCTCAAGCGGTTGTTCAGTGTGACCCACAGTTCTATTAGATGTTACCACTGTGTATAGCCCTTCAAACATACCCATTAAAGACTGGCACAGAAATTAGGTAGTCAAGGAATTCCTGTATCAGGTACCATGACAAAGGTTGGAAATGTGGCAGAAGAATTTAATAGTAAGGAATACAATGTTGAGTTAGTTGATAAATGAGGTAAGAGGCATAATATTGTTGCTACAGGCATAGATGAGATTGATAATCCAGTTTCAAAAATTGATATCTAGAAACTGTCAAAAATGTTTTCAAGTGTGGACTGGAAGAATTTCAAAAGACCCTTTGGGGATTTGGATATGTTGATTGGAACAGACTACAGCATCCTCCTTCCACAACCTATTGCTAGAGTGAATAGATTGGAATTAACAGAGAATGTTTTTGGATTTAGTATTAGAGGGTGCTTGCCAGCAGAAAATGACAAATTTATTCTAAATCTTGGTGATATTAATATGAAAAGAGATGATTTAAAGGGAAAATTGGATGAATCATTTTCTATGGAAAATGCAGGTATGACTTGTGCTCCCCAGTGTACCTGTTACTTGTGCAGAAAATGTCCTGTCTCAGAGGAGCTTACACTAAATGAAGAGCGTGAGCTAGCCTTGATAGAGAAGGGGCTATGGTATGATGAGGACAATAAGCAATGGATCGCCTCCTATCCTTGGATCAAAAGACCTGAACTGTTATCTAATAATCATGCTGCAACACTAGGACGTTTGTAATCGATAGAAAAACGACTGCTTTTAGATCTAAAACATGAAGAAGCCTACCAAAGTGAATTTGAAGATATGAAATTAAGAGGTGTTGCATGGTAACTGGATAAAACAGAAATTGATACATATGAAGGACCAGTGCATTACAATGCACACCATGCTGTACTAAAACCAGATTCTATATCTACATCAGTACGTATAGTTTTTCACTCATCTACTCAATATATGGGTCACAGACTCAATCACTATTGGGCAAATGGACCCAACAGTTTGAACAGCCTCATAGGTATTTGATTCAGGTTCCATGAGAATTATATAGGGATTGCCAGAGATATATCTAAGATGTATCATTCGGTTAAGCTTCCTATGGAGGGATATGGACTTAACCAGATCAGTACGTGTTGACAAGAGTGACATTTGGCAATAGGCCGAGTGGTGCCATAGCCACCCTAGCCTTACGCCATACTGCAGATATGCAAAGGGAATTCTACCCCCATAGCTCAAATTATTAGTAATGACACATACATGGATGATATACTCAAGTCTGCGAGATTTTTGTAGTCAGCAAAAAAATTGACCCAAGATATTGAGAAGGTATTGCTAGGTGGGTTCAGAATAAAACACTGGATAATGAGTAGTGATCATGGTGAGGCAATGAACATAAATTTGTCAGAAGGAATAATACATAAAATCCTGGGCATGCAATGGTATACTTTGAAGGATGAATTTTTCTTTAAAGTAAAATTAACTTTTCCAAGAGAGTAAAAAGGATACATACTAGATCAGATTTGAATGTAAATGAATTTGGAGAGTGCTTTTCGACAGTATTATCCAGGCGGATGGTTTTGAGCCAGATTGCATCAATTTATGATTCTTTAGGACATATTACGCCTTATGTATTTAAAGGCAAAAATTCTTATGAGAGATCTTATTACTACAAATGAAGATGCAGAGGGGAACAAAACGATCAAATGGGATGAGCCAATATATGAATCTATGTAGAAGTGGAAGCCATTTTTATTGGGCTTTATGGCATTCAGAATTTAACTTTTTTTACATTCATCAAGCCGTTATATGTAGATGGATGACAAATATTAATTTTGTTTTCACACACTTTCAAATTTTGCAAATGGACGTTGTGCTTACATACAATGGGTGTTAAATTCAGGAGAAGTAGTTGTAAGGTTGGTGGCCGCAAAAAATTGTATTGCTCCCAACCAACAGATAACAATTACTTAGTTGGAACTTTGTGGAGCTGTACTGGCATCTAGGTTGAGACATACTCTGATTAAATAATTAAAATTGGGATTCAAGATCATATTGTCGACTCGACAATTGTAAGGGCCCAAATCCAAAAGGAATCTCATTGCTTTAAAACATTCATAGCCACGAGGGTGGCAGAAATCCAAAGTAAGACCGAGCCAAAGGAATGGTGGTGGGTAGACTCCACATGCAATGTAGCTGATCTTTTAACCAAACCACATGAACTGCACTAAAAGAGTGTTTGGCAAAGCAGGCCTTAGTTTTTCAGTCAACCTCGCAAAATATGGCCAATATATCAGAATGTTGATAATGAGACGTTGGACCAGGATAATGTCATGATGTGTGAGAGTCCTCTCTAACCTGAGGGCCAGAGCTGCATACGAATGGAAGACTTTGACTTGGGTAGATTTAACAGCTACAATAAACTGATTAAGGTTACTGCCAGTTTTATCTGTGTATAAACAAAGGTCACTCAAGGGATTATTTGAAACACCATCCAATAAATCTGTTGATTCAGCTAAAAGACTATGGATAATGGAAGCCCAGAAGGGCATAACTGACTGGAGGCTTAAACTCAAGAATTTGGGACCCTCAATGGAAAATAGAGTATTGTTTGTGGGATGTAGAATTCAGATGTGGTTAAAGAATAGCTGGAACAGAGAGAATCTTATGTTTTTACCAAAGGACCACCCTTTGTCAAGATTGATTGTAACTGAATTGCACAATGTGAATTATGAGGGAATTAAAACAACATCAGCAAAACTACTTTAATTTTTTTGGATTCCAGGGGCACGCAGACTGATAAAATCTGTTAAAGGCAAATGTGTGACATCCAGAAGACGTCCAAAACCATCTCCCCCTTTTTGTCGTACAGCTACTGATTTGTTTGAGCACTTTGCTATTAGAGATTCGGTTAAACGTAGAACTAATGGTAAATGCTTTCTCGTCATTTTCACGTATTTGTCTAGTAGAGCTGTTCATTTAGACATAGAGAATTATAGTACAGATGCATTCATAGGTGCAATACAAAGATTTGTAAGCATAAGAGGATATCCTTATTCTATTCACTCAGGTAATGGCACAGAGATGGTTGTAGCTAATAAGGAATGATCAAAATCAGTAGAGAATTGGGAAAGCAACACATAGTAAGATCTATGAGCGATAAAGGAGTTGAGTGGTCATTCAATATATCAAGTGATGCATCATGGTTAAAAGGGCAGTGTGAATGTTTGATTAAATCTGTAAAAATGAGTATTCAGAAGGCAATCAGTGATAGTATTCTCACTTATGCTGAATTTCATACAGCCTTGTTTGAAGTAGCCAACCTCATTAATAGCCCTCCAATAGGTATGAAACCTGGGTACACTATTGAACTTGTGAGCTATTTGTGCCCAAATGATTTATTACTAGGTAGAAGCATAGAGAGGCACCATTAGGGAAATTTGATTTAGAATCTACTCCTAATAAGAAATTACTTTTCATACAGAATATTGTATTTAGTTTTTGGAAGCGCTGGCAAAGGGACTACTTCCCAATGTTGACTGTAAGTAAAAGGTGGCGCAGCAAATTAGAAACATTCAGATTGAGGATATTGTGTTGATCCAAGACTCTAATGCAATACGAGGCACCTGGAAGATGGGTGAGGTTGTATCTACAGAGTGTGGAAGAGATTCAGTAGTTAGGGATGTAACAGTAAGATATAAATCCTGCAATGAAGGATCCACCTATGAAGGGGAAAAGGATAAATTCATGAAAAAGTCTGTACACAGGTTGATTATTTTACTACCTGTTGAGGAAAGAGAATAGTATGTCAGGATATTCTTCACTGTTAGATTTGAAGGTGTTTGGGGGCCGAGTGTATCGTGAACGATAAATCAAATTAGGCGCGGGAGAGATCTTGTATCGTAAATGGCGTTCCAGTTGTGGCTTGTGTTTTAGTTGTGTTGGACGGAGGAAGCCACGTGGACGGTTCTTGTACATTCATGTATGGAAGTTTGTTGTGATCCTTGAACATTGATACAGATTTATGATTTGCATTGGTTAGCTGTTTAATGTCTTAGAAATTAAATGATCTCCTGTCGAGCATTGGGTAAGTGATTAATGCTGTTGGACCGGAAGAAACCTGCACAGGAGATTGTGGAAAGGGCAAAGGTGAAAGAAGTGAGTTTCTGAGTATTTTCATTTTGGTTAAATATCATTTATACGAAATTTATTTGAACTGTGTTGTATATACCCATTGAAGTTTTTAGTTTGTATTTTGTTATTGAGATTTCTTTATATGTATGAGGAATTAATTGTTTGAAGTTTGAAGTTTTCCTATAAATTCAAGAATATTGTTTTGTTATTGCAATGTAACAAATAACTAAGCTTTATTAGCAGACATGTACTATACTGTATTTTGTTTATGATTCACTGATCCTTTATATTTCAGGTTGAATATTGATAAAGACAATGCATTCAACTGTCATTTGATTCTCCTAGTGCAACAATATATATATATATATATATATATATATATATATATATATATATATATATATATATATATGTGTGTGTGTGTGTGTGTGTGTGTGTATGTATGTATATGTATTTATATGTGTATATGTATGTATATATATATGTATATATATATATATATATAAATAATATATAATATATATTATATATATATATTATATATATATATATATTATATATATATATTATTATATATATATATATATATATATATGTATATATATATTTAATATAATATGTATAATTATATATATATATTTATATATGTATATATAAATTTATATATATACATTTATATATATGTATATATACATATACATTATATATATATATAATTATATATATATATAATACATATATATATATATATATATATATATATATATACATTATTTATATGTATATATACATTTATATATATATATATTATATATATATATATATATATAATATATATATATATGTATATATATACATTTATATATATATATATATTATATACATTTATATATATATATATACATTTATACATTATATGTATATAATTATATATATATGTAATATATACATTTATATATATATATATATATATATATAAACATTTATATCTATATATATCTATATATATATATGTATGTATATATACATTTATATATATATATATATACACATTTATATATATGTATATATACATTTATATATATGTATATATACATTTATATATATGTATATATACATTTATATACATATATATATGTATATATACATTTATATATATGTATATATACATTTATATACATATATATATGTATATATATATAATGTATATATATATTATATATATAATATTTATGTATATATACATTTATATATGTAATACATTATATATACATTTATATACACTTATATGTATATATACATTTATATATATGTATATATACACTTATATATAAATGTATGTATACATTTATATATATATATGTGTATATACATTTATATATATATATATACTTTATATATGTATATACATTTATATATGCATATATATTATTATTATATATATCTGATATATGTATATATACATTTATATATATGTATATATACAT
>NW_028234405.1:30870913-30880913 GCF_977035675.1 Penaeus japonicus
ATTTGCCAATGCCTCTGGCCATAATTGACTTGCTTCATATACGATCTGGTACTTCATCGTCTATATCCGTGTCCTTATCACTACTGTCTTCTGTTCTACCCCTGTTCTGAGGGTCATTTCTATGTGCACTTAAATCTTCTTTAGCACTAACATCGTCATTGCTAATACAATTCCCAACAAAGAATTCATCACACCTAACTTTACACCTTTCAATTTGTGAGCACCCTCATCCCTGATTACTTCTACCGTTTCAAAAAGTCCTTGCCACTTCAATTGACATTTGCGATTATTGCCACGTGCGAATATCTCTCTTTTAATAAAAGTAAATGCAACCACTTCTAGCTTTACACTGTACCATCCTAATTTCTACCTGTCAAAATATTTCTTAATTCCCGTCTGTTATTTCACTCACAATTTCATGTACCTTGGCTTTTTCATCATTCTCTGGTTCAATTTTTGATAGACAGTCACCACTTACTAGCTGGGGTGGTGGCCCACCACGGACTTACTCCAGTGGTCCCATGTGTAGTTCTATCTAAATACTTTTCTAGGTGGTTCAACAGAGATGGCCACTTATGTGATTCCCCATTGCAAAGAGTTCTAAGTATTTGTTTCATAGTTCCGTGAACTCTTTTTACAAGGCCGTTGCCTATTTGATTGTATGGTGGAATAATTTCATGCCCTGCCCATACACTATCTATTTCTTTGTTTTTAAATACTAATTTAATTCCGGTCCGCCAAAGTAATCCACATACTGTTCAATCTTTGCACTAACTAACACTTGAGGATATTTTTCGTTTTAGAAAATACAATTCTACAAACCTGGAGTAACTGTCAATAATTGTTAACACATCTATTACCACCTTGACCTGTACAAGGTGGTAAGTTATATCCACTGATACCGTTTAGAATCCAGTGGAAATTCTTGCAATTTTGTCTTAATCCTCGTAAATCCCTTAGTCATCCCTTAATATAAGGAACTACAATAAGTTTGGTTTAAATGGCTGGACTTTTATTCTTTCCTGATTATGTAAATAAATATCCCATTGTTTACTCTCAATAGTTACTTACTTGGCCATAACTACTTAATTTCATTTTATGTTTCTTAGTACTTAATAAACTTGGCTATATCCACCCCAAGTTATTATTTCTTGTTATTTTCTAGTACCAATGATGGAGATATATTCAATACATCACAGCCAAGCAGAGGCTCATAATCTAATCTTCTTTTTTTCTATTACTGGCAACCATTTATTTACAGTTCATAAATTTCAAATTACTATTGGTACTTTTAACATTCCGAAAAAGAAATACTTTTTTTTTATTGTTACTCCAACACAGTTTCGTCTGTCTGTTACGGACTATATCTAGTCTAAGCCAATTTACACATTCTTTAGGGATTATGGTATGAGATGATCCCGTGTCAACTTCACATGTGGTAGTATTCCCACATACTGACACATGAATCACTGACCACGAATCCCAAAAACTCATTCAATGAGTATTAGTATTACATTAAGTACAAAATCTATTTAATCTTTTACTGTTCCTATTCGTATTACACCTAGTATATCCTGTAACTTCACGTCCTCTGCCATGGAATCTACGGGAGGGGAGGGGGAGGGGTTACCTCGTGCGACACTTCATCTGCTACTCTACTTAAATCATTATCATCCTCATTTTTATTCTGCTTTCCCCCCCTTTGTACAAGTACTACACCTTCTAGAAGTAACTATCTTTAAATTTCTCTAATACTACTGTCAAATCTAAAATTTGTTCTACTATTCCCAAATATTCTCCTTTTATTTCATTTACAAATACCTTGGGCTAAAAGTTCAATTATATTCCTTTAATGTTAATTCTTTATAGGCTTCATAAGCCTTAATTAACCCATTGCGGACGGGGATAGATTCGCTTGCCCAGTCTCCAGGATGGGTTTTATTTTAGAGAGATTGAGCTTGAAGCAACATAATTTGAATCTTCCTAATCTCTTTCAGTCACTCATTGTACATCTAGAGCCATTTTTGTGTTTTATTGAGTTTAGAGACTTATATCTGCCATATGACAGGCTCTGTCATTGCTGCAGTTGACTAAAATTGTAGTATATGATCCATATTGCCTCATTTTCTTAAAACTCAGTGTGATAGAAGTATTGCTGTTTTATGGGAGGACAAAAAGCAACTTTATTTTTTCTTATTTTTGTGCTGTCATGAACGAATAAAAAACATATAACCACCTACAATGAAGATAGCATGAAGAGATAGGGAAGAGGAAGGAAACCTGTGCTTGTGACTGTGAGTGCCACAGTGAAAGGCATCCATATTGGCACATGAGCACGTGGATTGAGTCACCTTCCTCTTCTCGTCCTGCCTGCACATCCCTCATCTGGGTACTTAGAGCAAGAGGTCGTCAACTTGCTGTGTTCCATCGCTCTATAATGATAGTGCTGCTAGAGACAGTGAATGGGTGTCATCCAAGGCTCTTTCTCCTGCTTGCGCTAGGAGAAAGTGGTGCCATCTAGGTTTCGGACGTTAAGTTAGCTTAATATTACGGTAATTACCGTAATTATGACTGTAATTGCCATCATCATTCACTTCTTTCTCATAGCACAATAAAATAGCAAAGTGATCCAAATTCCCCGAGCGTCATGACGGCCGTCGTCAGGCCAAAAGCCCTACGTCATGTATGTCATGTCTGCAGTGGATTAATGGGTGGAACTACTGTCTTTTTTATTCGTTCTTTAAGTGGCTGCCAATTATCTATGTTTCCCATTTAGAAGTCATGGGCTGAAGTGTTGTCTGATGAAACTGACAACTTTGGTGCATGCTAGGTCACACCTTGCCTCATCATCCTTTGAGAACAATTTCATCTTCTCAACCTATTCTCCAAATGTGTCTTAATTGAAAAGTCCTCCCAAGTTTCAATCTTTAATTGTTTAGTGCAACCTATTTTAAGCCATGACTTCTTCACTGCTGACTTTACCAAAATTGCCAATGGCACTTCAGCTACTTCTACTGCTGACCAGATACTCTTTCCATCCATCATAATACTAAACCCTTTGGTGATCATGATTACTGTTGCATAAATCACTATTATATAACAGAATTATAGCTATGTTTGGGGAATGTCACCTTTGACTAAGTGCCTGTTGTAAGCTACAACTTTGCTAAATGATACATTTATATATGATTTATATTTTCTAGTAATGCATCCACTCCATAGAATTACTGAAACCGCATAATTACATTAAGTTTTTGCAAGCATAAGGTTTCATCCTTACTCGGCAACAAAATCGGTCTTCCTTCAACTAAATACAATTTCTTGAAATCATCCTCACAATATAGATACCAAGCAAAAGTAATTTATCTTTAAATGACATTTTCAACTCGTCTCGTCTGTTATCATTTGTTTGTTTAAAACCAAAATTTTCATTTAAATATCCTAAGAGACATTCACTCCACGAAAAAAGCTCAAGCCTGAACCACAGCCACCACGTGTACAGGGTAAGTTTGGTGTCAACAACGAAAGTTATTGGTGCCACCATATTTACGGTATATTATATGTAAACAACCATTACTTGCTATTTTACAATAATGCCGCCACCACTCAGGTGTTTATTTTTAAGAGGAACCCTTGAGGAAAACCTCTAAAAATGATAAAAACAATGATAGTGTGGATTTTGATGTTTAAAGGCTTGTTTGGCTTGGGTTTGGTAGGGTTCTCCTTATAATATGTGGGTTATAATAAAGAAAATAGTGATCTCCCATTTAACATCCATTGAATAATAACACAACATAAAAAGGGCTTTTAGATGATAGGATTATGGTTGAGTCTATTCGTTATTACTGAACTCCTTAAGGGTTTTCAATAGGTTTATCAAATCTTTATAATGGGTTATTTATTTACTTTTTTCTTACATTCTAAATTATTCATCCCTGAGTTATTATCCTCTTGTCGAATGAAATTTATCGGTAGGTTTACTTTATATGCTTTATTATCTCCCCCTTATTTGTCAAATAACACAAAGAAACAAAAACATTTAACCGTTGGCCATAGCTCTTATCTCCCTATAATAACACCGTTGGAGGTAAGGCTTTGACAGCCTGTGACCGTCTCTGGCCAATTACTCTACGTGCGGAGAAATGGCCGGGATGAAGGAAGAGAATTCTGAATCTTTCAGTGATCATTATGCCCTTCCCCTTACACACCATTTGAAATATATTTAATTACTCGAGGTATACAATATACACTTAAAAGTAAGCCAAAAGGAGTTCTCCAACAGAAACCCATCTGTTTGCGGAGAGTTCGCCGTGGTGAAGGAATGGGCAGGACCAGGGAAGCAAACTATAGGCCCCGGTTTCCTTAGCTTGTTTATTCGATCCCCGCATTTAGAATATTGGAAGTTAATTCAGAATAATATCCTAATTCACTTCAGACATTGATAACGCTAATTTTTGGTAGATTCAAAATAATGATATTAATATCATACGTTACTATGTAAAGTGACCGTGATTGTAACACATTTTGAATAGATGTCCGATCATAACTGATCTCGACACACACACACACACACACACACACACACACACACACACACACACACACACACACACACACACACACACACACACACACACACACACACACATATATATATATATATATATATATATATATATATATATACATATATATATTTTCTTCATATAAATATATATATAGATAGATAGATAGATACAATAATTTTCTAATATACATACATACATATATGTGCATATATATATTTATATATATATATGTATATATATATATATATATGTATATATATATATATATATATATATATATATATATATATACATATATATATATATGTATATATGTATTTATATTTATATATATATATATTCATATATGTATATATATATACATATATATATACATATATGTATATATATATACACATATGTATATATATACATATATGAATATGTATATATATATACATATATATGTATATATATATGAATATATATATATATTTATATATTATATATATATATATATATATATATATATGTATGTGTGTGTGTATGTATGTATGCATATACATATGAATTAATTTACATATATTTGTATTCATATAAGAACATATTTATATATTTATAGATACACACATATATGTGTATATGTATAATATATATATATATATATATATATACATATATACATATATGTATATATATTTATATATATATATTATATATATATATATATCTATATATATACATATATGTATATATATAATATATATATATATATATATATATATATATATATATTATATATATATATGTATGTATGTATATAAATATATATATTAGTTTGAATGGTTCTATGATTTTAGGTAGAAAAGTTGAGAATTTCGAATTCGTTTCAGGCAAATGCAACGCTGGTTTACGCCTGATGTTAATTTACTTTGTTAATGGCGGTTCATGAATATTGAATGAAACATTTGATGCAAGTTGGATATTTACTGCAGTGAATGTAACATAGGAGATAACTCACGGGAGAAAATCTTTGTATGAATGCATAAAAAAAAAAAAAAAAAAAAAAAAAAATATATATATATATATATATATATATATATATATATATATATATATATATATATATATATATTGTAACGTAGCTTTTGTTCTTTAGCAATGACATCGGTTGTTCCAGAACAGGGTGCATAACGGAACCCAATCTAAGTAAAATAAATTGATGTCAAGTATGATCGAAAGAGTAATTATCCTTTTGTTCCTTTTAGATTACGATTATATTTCCTTCAATATTCATTTGTATATAGATGTCCTTATTTTCAACTTTGTTGCAATCACTGACGTTATAACTCACTGCTTGTTACCATATTCTTACGATCTATTCATATTCTTATTCATTATCATTTCTTATTTTAGTTTAACTAGGACAATATAATTTGTTTATCAGTAGTATAGCATGTAATATGAATAAGTAATTAAGGTAGGAGTTTTAAAGTCACTTTTCAATTGATTTATATAAATTATATTTACACCTTCACCGGTAGAACAAACAAATTCACAAAAATATGCATAATTCTTGAGCACATTCATTTAGACACTTCAATGATGATAATGATAACATAGAATAATATATATACATACATATAAGACAATAAATCAGGGCAACTTACAATAATAGATATAAAATATCGTAACCACAACCCGGCTCCGCCGACCACCGACCAGCCATCGTCACCTCCTTCCACTACCTTGTCCAAGGTCGTTCTCCCTCCTTCAACCGTAGCTACCCCCTACAACCCCTTTAAGAGTCGAATAGACCGAAATCTAAATCTTTAGTGTCGTCGAACAAGTTCCGAGTCCTGTCAGTCCGTCACTGTCTCGAGGATAACATTATGAGGTCATCTATGGAGATCATGCAGGGGCTGTCATGCACAGGTCGATGGTCAAGTGGGCGTTCAGGGTCAGCCATGTAATACCTCCCTCCTTAAAAGAAAAAAAGTGTTACTTTTTTCACAGTTAACATCTCATATCATAGTGCATGATATAGGGGATATCAGTCATGACCTTTCCTTTAATTATTCCATAGAATTAATCATTATACACAACAGTACATTACCATTGCTTGAATTACAGAAACCTTCTCAGGGAGATAGAGAGAAGATTAGTTTATACAAAACAAATATAGATAATTGGAAACCGAATATAAAGCATGTTAAATAAAACTTTTTTACAACCATTATTCTTAGCTTATCCTCGGGACAAAGCATCAGCCAATACATTTTCTTTTCCCCTTATATGGTTAACATTAAGGTTATATTTTTGAAGCTCTAAACTCCACCTTAGAATTCTCTGGTTCTTGCAACTCATTTTAGATATGAATGTTAAAGGATTATGATCCGTATAAATCTTTACAGCTTCCTTAGTAGGATATAAATATACTTCAAAGTGCCTCAAAGCTAAAATTAGAGCAAGTGTCTCTTTCTCTATGGTAGAGTAATTTCTTTGATGCTTATTAAATTTCTTAGAAAAATAACCAACTGGATGATCAATGCCAGCTGTATCAGCCTGACATAACACTGCCCCAGCCCCATTGTCACTAGCGTCTACATAGAGCGTGAAACTCTTGTCAAAATCAGGTGAGATGAGGATAGGTGAGGATATCAACATGGCTTTAATCGTCTTGAATGCATTTTCACACGAATTTGACCAAGTAAACTTAACCGCTGTCTTTAATAAGTCAGTTAATGGAACAACAATATCAGAAAAATTCATCACAAACCTTCTATAATAGCCAGCCATGCCGAGAAACCTCATCACCTCTCTCTTCGATTTGGGTACTGGATATTTGTCAATGGCATCAATCTTGCTATTCAAAGGCTTGACTTGTCCTTGGCCAACAGTATATCTGAGGTAAGTGACACGTGCATGAGCGAAATCACTCTTGGCAAGGTTTACCGTTAGGTTAGCTGCAGTGAGCCTTTCAAACAGTGCCTGCAACCTCTCCAGATGCTCCATCCAGGTTTCACTAAAAATTACTATATCATCCAGATAAGCTTTACATCCATGTAATCCTGAAATTAGACCATTAATTAAACGCTGGAAGGTTGCGGGAGCTGTTTTTAAACCAAACGGCATTGAAAGAGTCCCTCTGGTGTCACAAATGAAGATATTTCTTTCGCTCTTTCAGTCAAGGGAATCTGCCAGTAACCCTCTAACATGTCTATCTTGGTTACATACTTTGCCTTGCCCACCTGGTCAATACAATCATCAATACGAGGTATAGGATATGAATCATCCCTAGTTAGGGTATTCACCTTCCTGAAGTCTCTACAAAATCGAATTCCTCCATCAGCCTTAGGTACTAAAATACATGGGGAACTCCAGGCACTCACACTTGGCTCAATGATTCCATTTTCCAACATGTATCGGGTCTCATCTCTCAACTGGCTACATTTTGTGGGATTAACTCTGTATGGATGTTGTTTTATTGGGCCTTTACCACCAACATCTATATCATGATACATTAGACTAGTGCGACCCGGAACATCAGAAAATAGAGATGAAAATTCCAAAAGTAATTTAGTTAATTGTTGTTGTTTATATAAATCAAGATGTCCAAGCTTACTTTCTAAATTATTAAGAACATCTGAATTAACCAATTTAGAGTGAGGTACATTGAAAAGAGGATCATGGTCATTCTCGTGATCATTACTGATTACGTTCTTCACTTCATTAAGCATGATTACATTACCATCTTTACATTTTCTTATAGGTGGCTCATTTCGTTCCACATACTTCTTTATCTGATTAACATGGCAAAGTCGTGACTGTTTACGTTTACCAGGAGTCTGAATAACATAATTAAGGTCACTTAGCTTTTTCTCCACCATACAAGGTCCAAAATAGCGAGCCCTCAGTGATTGCCCAGGGACGGGTAGAAAGACGAGTACCTTTTCTCCTGGTGAAAATGATCGTGACTGAGCATCTCTGTCGTACCACATCTTCATCCGTCTCTGTGCCTCACCGAGATTCGCTCTTGCCAGCTCACAAACTCTGTTAAGTTTAAATCGAAAATCCATTACATGCTTCAGTATATCAGATTTATCATCGTTATTCAGCCATTTTTCTTTCAACATCTTGAGTGGACCTCTTACCTCATGCCCAAACACAAGCTCAAATGGGCTAAACCCCAGTGTATCCTGTACACACTCCCTAATGGCAAACAACAAGAGTGGAACCATTTCATCCCACTGTTCCTCCGTCTCAAGGCAGTAAATCCGTACCCTATTTTTTAATGTCTGGTGGAACCTCTCCAGTGCGCCCTGCGACTCTGGGTGATAAGCGCTTGACACCTGATGCTGTATGCCCATCCGTCGCATGGCTGACTGGAACACTTTAGAAAGGAAGTTACTGCCCTGATCGGACTGAATCACCCTAGGTAACCCATATGTACAAAAGAATTTCATTAGTTCCTTGACAATTCTATTGCCACTAATATTACGTAAAGGAATCGCCTCAGGATACCGAGTGTTGGAACACATGATAGTGAGGAGGTAATTATTCCCAGACTTTGTTTTGGGGAGTGGGCCAACGCAGTCTATAATTACGTGACTGAAAGGTTCAGAGATCGCAGGAATTGGATACAGGGGTGCAACAGGAATTTTCTGATTAGGTTTTCCCACGACCTGGCACTGATGACACGATTTACAATACTTTACTACATCTTTGCGTAGTCCCGGCCAATAAAAATGGCTCATTATTTTTCTACATGTTTTATTAATACCCATGTGACCTGCCAACGGTGAATCATGTGCAAGGCTGAGGATCTGTGATCTATAGGGGACTGGAACAACGACCTGGTGTATTACCTGCCACTCGTCTCCTGCACCCACGTGGCGAGGCCTCCATTTTCTCATCAAGATGCCATCCTTCTTATAGTAACCCGTAGGTACACCTGACACCTCAGCTTCTGACCAAGCTAATTCAGCAATTTTACACAGTTCTGCGTCACATTTTTGCTGATCTACAAGCCTCTCTTTGTCAACAGGGAAACCACTTAGCTTGTTCTCTCTAACACCAGTCTTGTGGCTAAACAATGAGGCTATCTCATCACCACTCGCATCAATTCCATCACCACATACCTTGTCATTATTAGACGCACACTCACTCACGCGTATTTTCTTGTGAGTATCATGGGCAGGTTTATGTTCAACACGCCCATGAATCTTCATGGCCCTCGTGACCGCACAGGCAGGGAACACATCCATCACATCCTCTGCCATCTCTCTACCGCTGTTTAGGTCTGGAGTTCTTAGAATTGCAACATTAGTTTTGGTTTTAACAAATACCCTATCTCCTGCCAAGTCATTTGCCAATATAAATGATACACCTTCTATGGGTAATTTAGGCACTACTCCCACAGTTACGTCCTTATAAAAAAAATCCGTTTTGAG
>NW_028234405.1:30885913-30895913 GCF_977035675.1 Penaeus japonicus
TAATATTTCAGTATAATACTAAAATGTTGTGGGTCTGATATTTTTTCTATTCTCGGGACACTATGGACTTCTTCATATGGCAATTTGAGTAATTCGGCCATTTCCTTTAAATCAGTTACCAATGCACCATTATTCTCAAGAGGCCTAATTTCTGTTCTCTTTAACTAGTTGTTTGCGTACGAGAAAAATATTTTGCATACTGTTTTATAGCTTCCACAGCTCTTTTTTCTTCGGCTACTTTTTGGTTACTTATAAACTTAATTTATCTTCTAATAGCCTTATCTATGCTTTGATCCTTTCTCTCTTGACATGATCTGTTTTTTTTTTTTTTCAATTTGTTAACCTTATTTTTCTTGTTTCTTAACATGATCCTTCGATCTCTTGGTATAATATTCTTGTTTCTGTTGTTTTTTGGGGGCACAAGCATTCTACAAACATCTTTACATGCATTATAAAGCTTCTTTAGTATATCATTTGGTGTTAAGAGGACGTCAATATCTTTCAGTGACTCTTCTAGTGTTGCATTTATTTTTTCCCAATCTATTTGATTATGGCTAAAGTTTAAAGATCTGAGACTCTTTTCTGCTTCGGCTACCTGTTTTTCACAATTCTTTTTATCATTCAACTTATTCATTGTAATTTCAATTATTGTGTGGTCTGATTGAGCTGTATAAGTTGATGATATGGTGTGTACATCCCCTATATTAGTAAAAACAAGGTCCAGTATATTTTCTTCCCTTGTTGGAATTTTGATGATTTGGTTAAGGTAAAAAATTTCTTCAAAACCTAAAAGCATTCTCGCTTGTTTTTTTTTTTTTTTTTCTTTAGTGGCATTTGTTCCTATTTTTATTTTCTTTGGTTCCCAGTCAATAAAGGGGAAATTAAAATCGCCAAGTATTAGAATAGCTTCAATTTCCCTTGTATTCACAATGTAATTACTAATAATGCCGAGTGATTCATTGAAAGATGTTTCTGTTGTTTCAGGAGGTCTGTATAAAATAATGTACAGCTCTTTTGTATATCTTGTCAATACTCCTAGTATTTCTACTGTATTATTAGAGTATTCTTTTACAATATCCATTCTAGTTGCTAATTCTTTCCTGATATAAAGAGCTACTCTTCTGCTTCTCTTATTTCTATCTTTCCTTATTAGTTCATAGTTATTAATTTTAATTTCTTCATTTGTTATATCTTCATTCAGATGAGTTTCTGCAAGCCATATGTAGGTTTTGTCTGGTTACTTTTTGGATATAATTCCTATATATTTATCAATATGAGTCTCAAATACATTATTTCTTTGCGTTTCTACAATACCTATTGTTATTAGATAGCTGATGTCGTTTCCCCCTATTTTGGGGGAGCTGGACCTTCCCCCGGTGTAGCGGTGGTCGTTTCATCACCTGCCTTTGTTCGAATAGGTATGCTTCGCAGGACTGAATGTCCTTGTCTATTGCTGGTGATATACCTGTGTTTTCCTGCTCTGTCCTTTTCTGTTTTCTCTTAGTTTATTTATCAATGTCTTTTGACTTTGCCTTTTCTCGTAGCTCAATTCAGGTGATATCCATGCTTCTTTATATTCGTCAATTTCCTTTAGTTTCATATTCTTTCCAATCAGTTTCCATTTCTGTTTTTCACTTTCTAATTTGACCTTAATTGGCCTTGGTCTCAAAGCCTCCTTTAAATATTTGCCTTCTCTAAAGGCACTTTCAATTTTGATAATTTCATTGAGGTTCAATTTTGTTATAATATCATTAATCATCTTCATATCATTTGCTTTCCTGATTTCAGAATCATTTTCTTCTTTTTCTTCTAGATTGTATATAAAGAGCCTATTTGCTCTAAATGTATCTTCATTTTTCTTCTCTGACTTTTCTTTTGTACGTTGTTTTGGTTTTAGTTGCTTCTTTTTGTCACCTACAACCTTCCAGTCAGCCTCATCTTTTGTTGGTTGTTCAGTGTCTGAAATATCATTGGAATATTTTTGACCTGTTTATCTGATTTTCGCCTTACTATTTCAGAAAACAGTTTTTATTCTTCTTCATGATTTACTTTACTTGGCTCACCTTTTAGATTTTCTTATATCTTCTTTGCCTTTACTTTAACATTTTTAGTGTTTTGTACAGCCATTTCTGTTTCCAATTCAGCCTTTTTTCTTTAGGCTTTTCTTTTTTCTCTTGTTTTGATTAATGAATTTCAGCTTTCAATATTTGCATCTCCCTCAAGCATTGAATCTTGAAATCCTTTAATTCTTCATACATTTTCTGAATTATGTTTTCTAGTGGGCATGCCCCCTCACACTTTTTGGGTGTGCTGATTTTTTGGTCACCGATATTGGTCATAAAATCAGGATGAAGAATGGATTTAACAAGAATGCAGTACCCTACAGGACGACCGCCCGAAAATTGTATAAGCTGTCCCATATAAGATATAACATTTGGTTGTACGACCGTCAGTATATCTAGAGTTGCTGGTCTCACCTTGAATGGCGTTTGGTGCTCCCGATAGTGGTGAGAGCGAGGGCGAGTCGCCCTCACAGGTGGCACTCGCTCTTCCTACCTTTACCCAAGAGGGCCTCAGCGCTGGGCTTGGCCCCTTTACCCAAAAGGGCTACAGCGGAATTCACGAGAATCAGCAGACCATTTCCTGAAACGTACTCATCCCTCGAGAATTTCTCTGACAGTAAGAGTGGAGACTACTCTCCCTAGGAAGAGGAAGCACAGCAATCCCTAGGTCGTCCTCAGGAGCGATGTCGACCTCGAGACTACTACAGCCATCAGAATATCAGAATCCGACTGAATAGGGTTAATTGCACCCTGGGAGCCACGGGCCTTTCTTATCTTGAGGTGTAATTAGTGGGGATTTATGTTTGTGTTTGTGCTAAGAAGTGTTTGATTTAGTCTTCTCTTGGGCAGTTTCTTTATACATTGGTGTTTCTGGTTTGTGCAAGGTTTACGTCTACAATCACAATGCTGGGAAACCATCTATCTTTTTAGCATAATAGGGATGCTGTTTCTGAATATTTTTTATGCATGAGTGTTATAAGAGATTTTGGAGTAGCATTTTGTTGTATATTGGCATGGGCGTGTTAAATGTCATGATCCTGTGAGTTGAGAATTTCTGTTCCTCCTCAAGTACTGACATGAATCTTCATGATTCGAAACTTCGGTATTTTGTATACATTTACCACAGCGACCTCATACTTGGCCGAACCCTTAGCTTAGATGGCTTCTCACGATCATGTATTTTGCCTTGATCTCCTTGGGAAAAGAGGATTAAAACCATACTCTGAATTTTTGTTAGCAAGTTGTCGAGACGAATCGGGTCATCTATTTCTACTTGGATAAAAATAGATAACCATTATGAGCTTCAGTAACAGATAGCCTTTATGAACTTTAAAGCAGTGCATGACTGCAACTCCTGTGATGTAGAATATTTTCTGAATTATTTCCGTTTGCCCCATGATGACATAGCATAAGGGTGATTGATGATGGGTGAGAGGAAGCCTAGCAGGTCCTCTTGGTTGACAGTGATGCGGTAATGGTTTCCAAAAAGGTCAGCATATGGCACTACCAGCGGTCTTTGTGTGTTGGGCCAGTTGAAGGAAGAGACATGCCAGAACTAGTGAGTATGAGCTATTTTGCGATGTGAAGAAAGAGCATGGCCCAGTCCTCAGGTAAGGTGGCCCCTACGATGACGATGGTTTCTTTGATACGGTCGAACTTTGTGTATCAGGGGTCATCGAGGTCCCCGAAGATTAAAAGGAGTTCCGGTGCAAGATGCGCGACGAGCAGACGGTATTTTGACAT
Organism: Penaeus japonicus; assembly: GCF_977035675.1. Classification (NCBI taxonomy): domain Eukaryota; kingdom Metazoa; phylum Arthropoda; class Malacostraca; order Decapoda; family Penaeidae; genus Penaeus; species Penaeus japonicus. Next base: position 30,889,720 of record NW_028234405.1, read on the forward strand.
CTGTGAGATGCTCTGGAGGAGTTCGTGTATATATACAAGCTAGGGAGCAGACTGGAAGTCTTGCAAGCAACTGACATTTTGTTTGTGGTCACCAATGTTGTAAAGGAAAGTATGTTGCCGTTTTTGTATCTTTATTGAGTGTAAATTTTGATTTATTTTCAGCCAATCACGAGCCAGTAATGTGCATGTGTCACATCAACAATACCCAGTTGACAGATCAGAACAAACAAACTTTAGAACCTTCACTCCTCAGCGGTTCAAAAAGACCACTTCATAATTTCCATTTATGCATTTTTACTCATCCTGTTGTGTCTTCACCCACTAGTCTTTACATGCCTAGTTCTCAATCTCAACTTTAGCATCCCTTGCATAAGCGGGTTCTGCATCCTCTGTTGGTATCTTTCTTGCTGCCTCCCCTTATCTAGACTCTCTCTGTCAGCTAGTAAGGATAAGAATAAGCCAGATTAGCGGAGCAGATGCTTCGCTCGGGCTCGTATACAGTATAGTGACCTTGCCTGTGTCAGCGAGTGATGACTCGTGAAAGTGTGCCAACGAGTGTTGACTCTGTCTGACCTTGGTTCTTACCCACCGTGGTGCCCAGTCACAACAGTAACCGCCAGGCGACAGTGGAAACTCATAAGTTTGGACGGGGATCGATCTGCCGACCAAGTGTCTGCTAGTGACAGCTGTTCCATGATTTGGTCCGGCATTATTACCCAATTTATTATACGCTGCCTATTCTGTGAGGACCGCCATTATTACACATGAACCATATTTACAATTTTGATTTATTGTGGTAAATGTGCAACAATATTAGGCAATGTTTTCCTACTTGCGCTGGTTTATGATCTTGGAAAGTCGAGTGTAAAGTGAATTTTGCTATTATATTTATCCTTTTTTAAAAATGATTATTATAAACTTGTTATTCACGCATACCCTTAAACTAATTACTAACATATCTACATCATGGTATCAAGAAAAACAAGTAAATAGAAAGTGTGTTTGTGTGAGAGAAATATTGTCGTAATTATATTGGTAGTAGTAGTAATAATGATATTAATGATGATGTAAGTATTTATGATAGTATTAACAGTATGGTTAATTATAGTGATGCAAGTACAAATAATACTATAACTACTACTAACAATGATGATGATAATAGTGGTAATAATAATGAAAACGATAACAAAAATAATTATGGTAATGATAATTGTAATGACGATAATGAGAATAGCAATGGTAATGATAATAAAACTGATAAAACTGATGATGAAAAAATAATGATAATTTCAATGATAATAACAATCATCATCAAAATAATATCCGTGATAATACAATTATCATAATATTATCAATTATAAAAACAATTATCATAAGAGCATCAATAATATTAGAATGACAATAATGATATTGATTTCGATAATGTAAATAACAATAATGAAATTGATAACTAGCGGTGATGATAATAATAATTATAGTAATAATAATGATAATAGTGTTAATAGTATTAATAAAAATAGTTCTGCAGTATCAGTGATAAGGATATGAATAATGATAATAATAATAACAATGATAATAATGAAAATATTAATAATTATAATAAAATTGTAATAATAATGATAGACATGATAATAATAATATTGACAATGATATTATTAATAATAAAAATAAGTATCGTTTAAAAAAATCTAATTAGGATTATAATGATGAAAATAATAATAAGAATAAGAAAAATACGAAATAATTATATTAATAATTGAAATTATAATCGTATCATCACTATTACCATAATCATAAAAATCATAATGATAAAAATAAAGATAATAATTTTAATGGTAAAAGTTATAACATCAACATTGATACTCGATGAAAAAATGATTATGGTATCTTTAATAAGTAAAACAATACTAATATCAACAATCAACAAAAATAATAATGATTATAATGGTGGTTATCTTCATAGCAATAATGATGATAATAGTCATAATAATTATACTATACAAATAGATGATATAATATAGTATAATAAGATAAAATAGTAAAATATGATATGAAAAAAGAAAAATCATACTGATAACCAAAATAATAACAGTAATGATGATAATAGTAAGAATGAAAATTATTATAATGATTATTATTGTCATAGTCATCATAATTACTTTTACTATTATGATGCAAATGAAAAAAACAAAAATTAATGAAAAGAAAAAAATATAGATTAAATATGAAATTAATATAAAGAATAAAATAAGAATAAAACTTAATGATAATCAATTGATAAAATAAAATAAATCTTTAGATAAATGAGAGAAGCGATAACAAAATAAAATAACAAAAACAATTGTGATAATGATAATAAATGAAATGGAAATAAAGAGGAAATCACCCATTACCCTTGCTATGCCCGTAAGCAGCAACAGCATCAGAGTAATCAACCTAAATACACAGGAGATAATGCAGATATTAACCCTGAAACTCACTCCCGGGAACGTTTAAGAGTTGGGATTACTATATAGAATCTGATGCAAGATATAAGAGTATGGTAGAGAGAGGAGTTCATTTATAAAAGTTGCATGGGTAAATATACATCTGACTTTGGATAATTGTTTGAAATTGTGGGCATTGCCTGAATCGTGATATTATTCAAGGAGCAAAAACGTATTGCATAAATTTCATGTTTTATTTTCTGATATTTAAAGAAGGAAGGACAATCTACGCGATTATAATAATGTGATTAACATTTTTATTACCTTATTCCTTTTTATCAAAATCAGTTTGTAAGAGTCATAGGTTACTTATTTACGCCCTCAAAGAAAGGTCTACCCAATATAGATATAAACGATATAGCTTTATTCGGTCATAACAACCCCTTTACTACATTGAGACTTGTTCGCGCCCACTCATTCTTTCACCTTATTCACACAGTGTTTTATAGTAAGGTTGCCTAAAATAACAAAAGCAGTCAATTTACTTGATTTAAAAATGTTAATGGAATCTGTAAAATTACTGTTATAATCAGTCGCAAATATATGGCAATGTTCTTAATCTACTTACCTTGAGGCCTGTTTACTAAATCTCAAGAGGTCTCTCGAGTTCTTGCAAACAGAACTTGCACAGCCCAAGGCATGGAAAATATAGGATCGTACGACCATCAGTGAGCTTTGTCGTGAACTGGATGAGTGTAGGGAGGCAGACTAGCGCAGCACCTACCACGATGACCAATAGCGGCGAAATAATGAAGTAAACAATGAAAACAATATTGCAATATTTAATCAAGGAGACTGCGAATTCCTGATTTACCTGTAGAATTAGTTCAGCGTGTGGAACAGCGTCGGCATGATCGTCCTCGCCCTGTCTTGGTACGATTCGTGAAGGCAACCGACCGTGATGCAGTCATAAGGAGTGTGCGAAAACTTTGTTTATATAATATTCCTTAATGACGACCTGTGATCACAAACAGTTAAGTCGGACCAATTTCATGCAATGAAGGGCCGCCCGATCGTTGTGAAATATTTCCTTTTTCCTCGGTACCAAGTTAATCATTAAATACGAGTCGTAGGTCACCTTTATAGAACACTGTAAGCATTTCTCAGCTCTTACCATATTATATGATGACTGAATTCCCTTCATTTCCCTTTCTGTGAGACCGCCCTTATGCAGCCGACGGCCAATGACCATCATGACTGTTCTTATAAATCGAGAGTTTGATGTTTTTTTGTTTTTTTTTCTGCACATAAAGATAAAGGCGTACGACTGCTCGATGAATAATTTATCAATATGGAGTTAAAGGAAATGAAATGCAATCATTTTCCGAAGTGAATGCTCTCTTATCGCCTCAATATCTTTATATCTTAAGCCTCAACATCCGCAGAATCCCTCCCCTTTTTCAGTTTCAGTTAACCAGATTGTTGATAGAGATGATGCGAAAGGATTCTGCGAAACCCGATTTAAAAACCTTTGTTCTTTATGCTTATGCTCATTAACTTAATGGATATACACCTTCTCAGTAGAGATGCAAAAGGAGGAGGAATAGCATTATATCTAAGTAATAGACTTAGTGGTGGCATCGGCAGTGATGCTACGCTTAAGCTAACACATATTGAATGATTCTTTATGGAAACGAAGTACCCAAGAAACACTTTCATTATCGATATGATATAGAAAAACAACACCTAGTGCTAACCCTTAGCACCTCTAGTTTCATTAACGTCAATTTTAGGATCTATCACTTCCAGTTCAACCATACGTACTTAGGCATGGATTATGTCATCTTGATTTGATAAAATACGATGAACCCAGTGTGAGTGAACCTTTCTGTCTCCGACATGTGTGACTCTTACTAGTGCGACGATAATTGACTACAACTAGAGTAGTGATTCAAGAAATTATGTAAATAGTGGTATTATCTATATATCTATGACAGACAGTCTTTACTTCTTTTCAAAACCAGCATTCTCCTGCTACATGCTAAACGGAAAAAAAGACTAATGAATGCAAGATCCATAGCTTTTTTTTTTTTTCATTTGATTTGGCTCATTTCGACTGGCTTCAGATCATGAATGGTAATGACATAAGATGTACTTTAATCTTTATATGGAAACATTTCAAGAGCTTTATATCGTCCATTTTCTTATTCATCATTACAGAAATAAAAATGAACATTTTGGTAAACGTTATATCTCCCAGGGCAGTAATGAATTTATATGAATCATCAAGTAAATATGGAAAACAATAGATAGTATACCAAATAAAAACCTTACATGCAAATTATTCCCGACTTTTAGTTTTAGAGAAAGAATAACCACAAAGATTGGCGAGGAACTTAATTATTATTTTACTATTGTTGGTAACAGATTTGCTGATAGTGATTTTAATGTTTATCTTACCTACCCCGTAACCTTTTCCTTTAGATTATCACCTGTTACCATTGCTGAGGTTTTGACTGTCATACGTTCATCAAACTGTTCTTCAATACGATGGTATATCCATGAGCTTGATGAAATTCCTCTTTTTATAGCATACATAATGAACATATCGTTCTGACTTCCCTCATCATCTCCCGGTTGCAAAAGTTGTAACTATCGCCCTATAACCAAGATGCCAAGCATCAGTAAGATATTTGAAGAGGTAGTAGGCAACATACTAATAGAGTAAATCACATGGTTTTATCTACTATATGAGTCACAATATGGATTCTGTCCCAAACTTTCTACAGATCTTACAATTCATAACCTTACTAGTAATATGTATAATGTCATCGTTAACAAAATGTTTCAAGTTGCAGTATTTTCAGATCTCACGAAAGCCTTTGATACGACTTTTCACAGAATTTTAGTGTACAAACTTCAACTTATGGCATCTGGGGCCCAGCTCTGTAATGGTTCGAGAGCTATCTAAGACACTGAAAGCAATATATACACTACAGTAACATCAAATCCTCTCCTTACCTAAAATTTCTCTTGGTTTGTGACACCTCTGTTTACGTATGTGGGCATGACTTGAAACAGATTGTCAGTGTGCTTAATAAAGAACTTGTCAAGGATAATGAATTTAGCATCATTTTCGAGAAAACAAATGATATAATCATACTATTCATTCTTCGCGCATGCATGTCATCGAAATAAAATTGATAACGTTGCTATTAACAGAGCATATGAGGTGAATCACAAACAATTGTGGAAAGTCCATATTGAGTCTGAAATAGAAACTATAAAGGGATGAATATACAGAATCCTTGTCTGCTTAAACAATTTTTTTCCATAGCCTATCCCCACATCAGTAATGATCGGCCTTTTGCAGGAGCCATAAAATATATTTCTCTAGCTTTTGTTCACAAAAAAAAAGAAAAGAAAAAAAAAAGTACGAGTCGTGACTTCTAGCCATTACCTAGAGCACACAACTCCGTATTCTATAGAATTCATCTTTTAAAAGCAAATAATATTTTTGATGCTTCAGCTAAAGTGTCTATGAGTCTGTTAATAGCCTATATCCAATTGACGCCGCCTTTAATTCATGAATCATGTTATGAATACTAGAGGACTAAATCAATTAGTACAAGACTTCTATTCAGAGGATTTAAAATTTGGAATTCTTTCGTAAGTGGGATTAAACATAGCTCCTCTCTAAAGTCTTCTAAGAAAAACTATTCCTTGAACTTTCCTGAAATAATAAAGCTGCCGATAATCAATGTCCAA
>NW_028234405.1:30900913-30915913 GCF_977035675.1 Penaeus japonicus
CTTAACTCTCTGACGAAGGCTCTGGGGTCGTCCGAGCCCTGCGGTGGCGTGACGAAATCCGCTGGCAGAGAGAGTGTCGTGCCGTAGACCAGTTCGGCTGTCGTGCACTCCAGGTCTTGCTTGAAAGAAGTCCTGATGTTAAGGAGTGCGAGAGGAAGCTGGTCTACCCAGCCTGTCCCTGGTGGTCTGATGAGAAGGGCTTTCAGCTGGCGGTGGAGGCGCTCTACCATCCCATTCGCTTGCGGGTGGTACGCGGTAGTGCGGATGCGACGAGAGCCGAGAGTGCGGGTGAGGTGATTGAAGAGGCCGGACTCGAACTGGGGGCCTCTGTCTGTTGTGATGGTGTCGGGGGCTCCAAAACGCGATACCCACGTCGATATGAACGCCTTTCCTACCGAGTCTGCTGTTACGTCCCTCAGTGGCACTGCCTCCGGCCACCTGGTGAAGCGGTCTATCATCGTGAGGACGTAAGGGAACGACTGATCCGTCGGCAGTGGTCCCACGATGTCCAGGTGGATGTGCTGGAAGCGTCTGCTTGGGAGAGGGAAAGTAGCGGCAGGCGATCTGGTATGGCGCGTCACCTTTGAGCGCTGGCAATGCAGGCAGGTGCGGCTCCATCTCCGAACGTCGGAATTAATACCAGGCCACACGACCTTGCTGGTGATGAGCCTATGTGTGGCATTAACTCCGCGGTGCTGATGGTAGGCGTCGAAAAATTTTCTCCTGAGGGATGGTGGTATGTATGGTCGTGGGGTGGGCTTCGTTGTATCGCACTCGACTGTGATGTTATCTCCGAGTGTGAGTGGCTGAAGGCGGAGCGACGTGGAATCGCGGACGCCTTGGAGTGTGGCGTCCTTGCGTTGCTCTGCTGCGACCTCAGCGAAGTCGATCGGCGTATTCTGCCAGGTGGTGTTTGCGACCACTATCCGGGAGAGCGCATCCGCTGCTTGGTTGTTCTCTCCCTTGATGTGGCGAATGTCGGAGGAGAATTGGGAGATGAAATCTAGGTGTCTCTCTTCCCTCGGGTTTTGCCTCGGCGCTCTAGATCTTAACGCGTAAATAAGAGGCTTATGGTCGGTGATGATATGGAAGCTGCGACCTTCTACCTCGCTTCGGAAATGTTTAATGGCGAGGTATGCAGCTAAAAGCTCCCTACCGAATGCCGAGTACTTCCGTTCTCTCGGTTGTAGTGTCCTTGAGAAGAATCCCAAGGGGCAGTCTTGACCGTTGACGTGCTGCTGCAGGACGGCGCCGACAGCCGTGTCCGAAGCGTCGACGATGATGCTTGTAGGGACCTCTGGGCGTGGGTGGGTGAGGGAGGAGGCTGTGGCCAGGGCGGTCTTGCAGTCTTCGAACGTCGCGAGAGTTGCGTCGGTCCATTCGATGTCCCTCTGGCGCTGTCCTTTCCTTGTCGGAGTTAGTAGGTTGTGGAGGGGTGCCATCAATTGTGCACCCTGTGGGAGAAATCTTCTGTAGAAGTTCATCATGCCAAGAAATCGTCGTAGCTGGCGCTGCGTTGTTGGGCGTGGGAACTTCTTGATGACTTCGACCTTCGATGTGTCGGGGGTGATGCCCGTCGCACTGACGGTGTGTCCGAGGAATGTTAAAGTCTGTACTCCGAATTCGCACTTTTCCGGGTTGATGACGATGCCGAACTCGGAGAAGCGCTTGAAAAGGTCCTTGAGGTGTTGTCTGTGTGCGTCTGCATCTGTGCTCGCTACGAGGACGTCGTCGATGTAAACGAAGGTGTTGCTGAGTCCTTGGGTTACTTCGTCCATGAAACGCTGGAACGACTGGGCAGCGTTGCACAGGCCGAAGGGCATTACCAGGTACTCGTACAGGCCGAATGGTGTAGTCACTGCTGTTTTCGGCACATCTTCCTTCGCTACTGGAATTTGATGGTATGCTTTAACCAGGTCAATGCGAGAGAAAATGTTGCAGTCAGCGAGATGTTGGGAGAAGTCCTGAATGTGAGGGACTGGATATCTGTCAGGCACAGTCTGAGCATTCAGGAGTCTATAGTCCCCACATGGTCTCCATCCTCCGTCCTTCTTCTTAACCATGTGGAGTGGTGATGCCCACGTGCTACTGGATTTTCGCACGTAGCCGAGCTCCTCCATGTGGTCAAATTCGGCCTTAGCTTCAAGGTAACGTTCTCGGTTCAGGCGTCTCGGCCGGCTGTACACGGGAGCGCCTTTAGTGTGGATATGGTGTCGTACTGAATGTTGTGGCATTTCGTTTGTGTTCAGGGGGTTGGAGAGCGTTGGGAAGTCCTTCAGAAGGGACCTGTATGGGCACGTCGTTGCAGGGAGGCGCTTGATCGATAGGGGAGTAGTACTGACTGTGGCAACACGCATGGATTCCCCTGCTCTGCTTATCTTGCGTCTCTTTATGTCCACCAGAAGGTCGAAATGTTCCAGAAAGTCTGCGCCTAGAATAGGAAAATCTACCTCCGCGACAACGAATAGCCAAGGGAAGAGCGTTGATTTACTTCCTATTTGGAAACTAGGCGTCAGAGAACGTTCACCATAGCTGGGGATGAGAGCGCCGTTCGCAGCCTGCAGGTTACGCGAGTCTTGGCGCCTGGCAGGAAGGAGGCTGATTTCTGCACCTGTGTCTACCAGGAAGCGTGTGTTTGTCTTGAGGTCTGTCAAGTAGACGAGACGTTTCTTGCGGGGGAAGAGGGAGGAAGACGCCGTTAGACCCTTCTGTGGTTCGTCTCCCTGCCACAATGGGCAGTGAGGGGCACAATTTCTTGCTTGGCGGCCGAAGCTACGGTGATACCAGCAGAGGTCGCGGTCCTGCTTGGGTGGGCACCGCATGCTCTGCAAGGCGTTGCAGGACATTGGGCCGTCGTGCCGTCTTTCGGGGTCCGAGAGGCGTGGAGGAGAGACTCTGCTGCGATTATGTCGTGGTGGGGAGTGCGGCCGCCGCCGGGGAGAGTGGGAGGGGGAGCGTCGCTGAGGAGAATGGGAGGGGGAGCGGGAGCGTCGCTGAGGAGAATGGGAGGGGGAGCGGGAGCGTCGCTGAGGAGAGTGGGAGGGGGAGCGGGAGCGTCGCTGAGGAGAGGGGGAGGGGGAGCGGGAGCGTCGCTGAGGAGAGTGGGAGGGGGAGCGGGAGCGTCGCTGAGGAGAGTGGGAGGGGGAGCGGGAGCGTCGGTGAGGAGAGTGGGATGGGGAGCGTCGCTGAGGAGACGGGGAGGAGTCTTGGTGGTATCGGTCTGGGTATGAGATACTTCTTTTGTTTTGTGAAATTATCGTAGCTTTGATGTTTTGTAGTTCTTCTGATAATATTTGCAATTGTTCCGAAAAGACATTTGTTGTATTGCAGTGTATAGATGCAGTCGTAGTGGTCTGATACGGTGGTATGGTGACTAGCTTGTCGAGAGTCTTTACTAAGGCGTCGAGGGAAGGGAGGAAGGAGCACTCCGCCGCAGGTCTGATGTGAAGGGGAAGCCTTCCGATGAGAATGCTTTTGATAAAGTCATCAGTCAAGACCTGGTTGGCGTCGCTAAGAAGACGTCGTAAGCGGCGGAGAAACTGAGAAGGAGCCAGACCCTGGAGGCCGCTCTTCTCGAGAAAGGTGGTGAGAGCGACTATAGGGTCCGGCATCGCCCGTTCTATGATGACGGCTTTCAGCTGAGAATACGTAGTAATAAGCGGATTCTCGAGCGCGTCCATCACGGTGGTCATGAGGTCTGAGGGAAGGCCTTGTACAAGTTGGCAGTATTGTTCCTCTGGGGATGATATACCTCTTGATTGGAACGCCATTTCGACCTGTATAAACCAGGCTTTGAGGTCGTGCATGTTGCACTCTGGGAGAGGTAAGAGGGCCTGGAGTGCTGTAATAGTACTGTATGCGATGGATGGTGTCATGGTGTATGGAGAGAGAATGTGTGAGAAAGAGAGGGAGGGAGGGAGGGAATGAGGTGAGGTCACACTGCGCGGAGAAAAGGTTTCTATGTTCGCACTGATAGTTTTTCTGGCACTGTATCACAGCTTTCGTTTCACTATACACTGTACTTCACTATGTTTGTTGCACTGTATATCACTACACTATCACTATCTTCTAGTTACTCCGGGTCACCACTTGTTGGTTCGTAACAGAAAGTCTATAATGTTTTTCTAGTTTATTATTAATCACTGGCTATATGTCGGTACGGCGTGTTGTCGTGGTTGTTTCGCGTGGCGGCGGTACGGCGTGAGGTCAGGAGTCTACTGGTTATTTTTGTTCAGTTCAGTTCAGAGAGATTTGCGAAGGCTTTCCTTCACCCGGGCTATATGCACGAGGCGGCCCGGCCTCTGCCAGCTATAAGTGCTGACTCATCTGATCATCATAACTGAATGCTTACCGTGGCGGTTGGATTGCCAGAAGGCGCTCCAGTTGCCACGGGGAAAGCAATAGGCATAGCCGCCTTACCAACCCGGTGGCTGTCGTCTCTGGGCCCTGCCTGAGGAAGCGAGTGTGCTCGCATTCCATCAGATAGTGCTCTAAATTGGCGTCCGGCGCGCCACAATGGCTGCAGCGTCGCTCATCATGCCCAATGGTGGGTATGATTTGCCACGCACAAGGGTAGCCTAATCTCAGTCTGTGAAGACTGACTTCGGCTCGCCTTGGTATTCTGTTAGAGAGTATCAGCGACTCATAGCCTGTGGCGTCTGAGTACCAGCTGGCCGAGGGGGAGGCTCTCGCTTCCTCTCTGTGGCGCTGCAGGGCACCGACCTGCCCTGCAGCCATCAATTTACGCCTTAGCAGTTCTCGGCTAGGATGCACCACAAGATTACTCAAGGGTTTTTTCCTGCCTTCCTCCGCTAGCCTGTCAGCTACATCATTCCCTTTAATACCAACATGGCTTGGAATCCAGTTGATGATAATGCGTCTACCCTGATCCAGGATTCTCTGAGCAATAGTGAGAATCGTGGTCAGAAGGTAAACGTTATCAAGGGGCGTGCTTTGCTGCAGGCTGTCAATGGCGGCCCTAGAGTCTGTATGTATGACAACATGCCCGTCCTTCTGGGCTGCATGGGCTAGGGCTCCCATAATAGCGACAGCCTCTGCTTGGAGCGAGGAGGCATTGTCGGACACCCGCATAGCTTGTGCTACGTCCCTTGCTGCAAAGCCGGCGCCTGCAGTGTGGGAAATGGGGTCTACAGAACCATCCGTGAAGTAGGTTTTACTACCTGGTGGAGTGATTTCTGCAATGTTCCTCTCCGCCTCAGCCTTCAAAAGAGACGGAGAGTACTGAGTCTTTCTCCTTGACAGGTTCATGACAGAATACTCTATCAAGGATCTTGCCCACGGCGGGCTGTGGCATAGTCAGGGTGGGGGAGGTCCATGCCCTTGACCAACAGAGTCTCCTTGAGCTCAAAGCGTATCAACACCCTGGCTGTATGAGACAGCCAGGAGTTGTTGGCAAAGAGTTCATGGTTCTGTGCAAGCCGACGCTGCACTTTTTGTCTTAGCTGCGAGTCCGACGGGGACTGTAAGACCTTGGCAAGAAACTGAGCCGCCATCTGATCGATCCGGGTGTCCAGAGGGAAAAGGTTGGCCTCCAAGAGGAGGTTGGCAACCTTAGCCCATATAGGAGCACCCAGAATGATCCTGGCGGCATCGTTTTGCATGACGTCAAGCCTTTGCCGTAGTCCAGGCTTGACCGTGATCAGGGCGACGGAGGCGTAGTCCACAATGGGACGGACAGCGTGCACATAGAAGGATCTTAGTACACGGTGCCCAGCCCCTAAGCGCCGCCCTGACAGAGCTCTCATGACAGAGAGTCTTGCCTTGGTCCGTTCTAGGAGGTATTGAACCTCCGAGCGGAAAGTAAGCTTACTGTCAACCCATACACCCAGGTATTGGAAGACATGAACCCACTCTAGCTCTATCCCTTGGACTCGCAGCCTTTGGTCTTGGACATCCTGTTTCAGCGCCATTGCCTTCGATTTGGCTGCTGAGATCTTAAGCCCGACTCTGCGGCATTCCTCAGACATTAGATCCAGACAACGCTGGGTCTTTCTGATTAAATTCTCATTCTTCCTCCCAACAGAGATAATTGCCAAATCATCTGCATATGAGATGATTTTGCACCCCGCTGGGAGTGGAATGTCGAGGATGCTTAACATGAGGGTGTTAAACAGAGCCGGGCTGAGGACCCCCCCTTGTGGAGTGCCATTCTCCAGGGTAGATGCCTGGAAAGGTGACCTTGGAACTTCACTCTGGCAGTTCTGTCCCGAAAGTAGTCACCAATCCAGGCAAGCAGTCTGCCCTTGATTCCTTTGCGGATCAGGACCTCTTGAATGGCAAGTGGGCTCGCCAGTTCAAAGGCCATCTCCAGGTCCAGGAAAACAATGACAGATCTGGTGATGCTGACAGTGCTCAGTAAGGTGGCTATACTGTGAGCAGTGCTCTTACCCCTTGTGAACCCGTGTAGGTGTTCATGTGGAGGACCCAGCTTCCATTGGAGCCGGTTCAGTACCATTCTCTCTGCCGTCTTTCCCAGACAGCTGAGTAGAGAGATGGGGCGGTACCGACCCGGCTCCTTTGGTTTGGGGATGGGAACTATGTCAGCCCTCTTCCAGCACTGTGGGAGTGAGGAAGTCTCCCAGGACCTGTTGATAAGATGCAAGAGTGCAAGCTCACCTTCAAGTCCTAGGTGGGAAATGATGGGGTAGGAGATCCCATCACAACCCGGGGCTGACCGCGAACTGGTCTTATATGTTCGCCTTAGTTCCCTCAGAGAGAACATGACATCGGCATCATCAGGCTCGACCGCCTTTTCTCTGATGAGGGCATGCCTGCCTGGAAGCAGTTCCTCTTGGCATGCCCTCAACTCTGCTGGTAGACCGGCGCTACTTGTTCTTGCAGAGAACTCGAGTGCCAGTCTCTCTGCCTCCGACCGCGGGTCATGGTGGGTCATTCTGGGGGCTGAGCGATTTGTGGCCCGTCTGATGCGGTTCCACAGCTCTGTAAGGGAGGTTTGGTGGCCAAAGGACTCACACCACTCCAGCCACTTTTCCTGCTTTACCCTCTTAGCAGTTTCCTGAGCATCCCTGAGAGCCTCTCTCAAAAGAGCGTGGTTCTCAGGGGTTCTCTGTCTGCGGAAGTGTCTTCTGCACATATTGATTCTGTGGTTGACCTCCTTAACCTCATCATTGTAGTACCAGGCGTCTTTAAAACACCTGGACCACGGACGAGTTTTGGGAATGGTCTCTGAGGCTGCCTCGTCTATGGCATTAACTAGTCTTGCCTCAAGTGTATCCACATTATCATTATGTGAGAATTCACTGGTTCTGAGGCACCTGGCCAGGGCCTCCTGGAAAGCTTTCCAGTTGGCCCTGTCCACCTTCCATCGAGGATTGTGCTGGGGCACAGGGGCTGGGCCAGCATCCAAGATGGTGGTGACTATCCCATAGTGATCGCTCGTGGCAGTGTTGTCCACAGACCAACGAATCCTCTCGACCAAGGCCGCAGTGACAAAGGTAAGGTCAAGGACCCCCCCGCCAACGTGCGTAGGCTCCTGGTTGTTGAGGAGAGCAATCTCGGGGCATGACTCAAGCACCGCGGCTATGTGATAGCCTGCCGCATCCCGGTTCCGCGTGGGAGCCAGGATGGGGTGGTGGGCATTGAAGTCTCCCCCTATGAGAATTGGCTCGTGTGCCGCAGCAGCACAGACTTCACTAATATCTAAGCTCCTACAGGTTGGCCTGCTGTACACATTGTACAGCTTGAGGGGACCCCCAGCCATATGGATCTCAACTGCTAGGAGTTCAACACCTTCTCCACACTGCACAGGATCGGCAATCAGGGAGCAGGGAATATTCGACTTCACGAGGGTAATCAAACCTCTGGTGCCTTCGCTAGAGGGCAACACAAAGGGATGATATCCTGAGAAGCGAACAGTGTCTCCTGTTAGAGTCTCCTGGAGCATGACAATGTCAATGTTCCGAGATCGCACGATCGCGTGGAGAAGGGCATTCCTCCGGGAAAAGCTGTTGATATTCCACTGCAGTATGCTTAGATTAGGAGCCATTGTGCTAATCTGAGTCCATTAAGTCTGCGTCGTCAATGACGTCGACATAATCGGTCTCAGTGTCTGACGCCCCAGTGTGGGTAACGTCAGACATTTCGGAGTCTGACAACTCCTTGGTGAGTTCCTCACTGATTGTGATTTCCTCACTGGACTCGTCACTGTCGTCAGGACAGGTCGAGCCATTAGAAGGGCTGGGTCTCCTGGGAGGTGGAGAGCCCCTGGTCGCCTTGACCTTCACTCTGGATGGTCGTGGCTTCCTCGCCCTTTGGGGTTTGGGTTCAGGCTCTGCCAGTGTGGTCTTGGCCGCGGGTTGGGTGGGGAGACAAGTCTCGCCCTGGGGGTTTGTGGGGAGAGGAGTCTCGCCCTGAGTTGGATTGGGTGTAGAGGCCTTGGGCCTTACATCCCTTTCCTTCAGGGCAGCGACAGTCTGGGTCATTGCCGTGACGGCGACCTCGACTGCCTTCTCCGTCTCTTCACTGGTCCGTCCCAATGCTGACGCAACTGCTGTGACAACTGCCGTCAGCAGGAGCGTCAAGTCATTCTCCGTAAACAGAGTTTGACTCTCCGCTCTTGGGGTGGCCTTTGGTGTGTTCCCAGACCCCTTCCGGGTCTGTTTCCGTCTTGGAACACCCACCAGGGCCGGAAACTCCTTTGTGTTGGAGGTGTCCGGTGGTGGTTTTGTTTTGGGCGGTGCTTCCTTCCTCTTAGGAGGGGGGGGAGCCCTTACCCCTTTGTTCTGCCCCCAGACGTAAGTGCCTGGAGGGGCAGGAACAAAGTCCGGTCGTTTTGCAACGACCTCTTGCCGCCGTAGAGCCTCTTCCTTCCTGACGGAACATCCGAGGCTCCAGGCATGGTGCTTTTTGTGGCAGTTGGGACACTTGGCAGTAGTGTCCCGCTTGCCCTCCTTGTGTGCTTTGAGGCACACCTCCGTGCTGTGTGCCTGACTACAGACACCACACTTAGGCTTTGCAGAGCAAGTGGCCTGGTGGTGTCCGTACTTCTGACACGTGAAGCAACGGAGTGGATCAGGGACGTACGTCCTGAGGTTGTAGGAGCCCCAATTACCAAGGTCCAAGGACGCAACTGGGGCTCCCTTCAAGGTGACCAGGACTTGCCTGGTTGGGTGCTTCCCTTTGGAAAGTCGGGAAGCTCCCACCACCTTAGGATGGGCAGTGATGACCTCAAGGTCATACATCTGAGGGAAGCCAAGAAGCACCATCTTGGACTTCCTCTCATCAGAAGTCAGAGCCACCAAACTCACCTTCCGTCCATCCTGGAGCTTGTCAGTCTCCTGGAGGAAGGTGAGAGTGGACTGGTCCTTAGGGATGATTATCATGCCTTTGTCTTTGGCAATTCTAATCGTCAGACGGCACTGTCTCTGGGTTTCCAGAGCCCGTACCATCTGGTAAGCGTTGTCGAATCCTTCCGGTTTAGGGGGAACCCTAAACTGGGGGAACCGACTTGGGGCTACAGACTCGCCCTCCGAGTCTGTAGCCGGCCGAGGACGCTTAATGCCTGCCTTCCGAACCGACGCCGGAATTTTGGCAGTGGGGCCAGCAGGGTTGGAGGGTCCTGTCTGGCTTCCATTTTTGGTCTGACTCGTCTTCTGAACCGACGCCAGAGACTTATCAGTGCCAAGGGCTGGTTTGGAGGGTCCAGCCCGAGGCTCTTGGGTAGGCTTTCTCTGAACCGACGCCAGAGCCTTTCCCAACTTTTTACCTTTGTCTCCAAGGACCTTAAAAGGTTCCAAGGTGACAGCCTTGGTCATCTTCGTTCCGGGTTCGTCAACGTGGGGGTCAGTCAGGGGTTTTTTTGTGTAAGTTGCCATAGATATAAGCGTTCAATTCATCCTCCCACGCCCCCACCCACCACGGAGTCCAACAAGGGGAAGCTGTGCACTGAGACCATGCTCAGAAGCCACAGGGGTGGTGGGAGGATATACGCAACCCCTGCCTCGCATTGATGGCATTCGCAAATACATGCGATTGCCTGCAAGACAGGAGCTGCTTGACCCTAGCCTAGCTCAAAAGAGAGACCAGCCGATTGACCTAATCGAGCCAAGATCAGGCCACCCGTCTTGCTGGAATAGAGGACCAAAGAGGCGTGTTGCTAGCCGCAGGGCGTACTCATACACGGCATCGCTCAACCTCCAGGACTCCCGTCTCCCAGCGCACAGGGGCGCCACGCACGGCAAACACGTGGGCAGGTGTGTGCCCCCCTGGGGGGAGGACCAGGGGGGGGTGTGATCCCACCTACTAGATCAGCACCTAGGAACGCTTAGTCGTCCTTCCTCGGAGAATCAACCGCTAGAAGGCCACCTCAACGGGAGGGAGAGACTGGCCAATTCTAGAACGGGCTCTTCCGAGGAAGGAGTTCAAGCCCCCGCGCCACGACAAGGCGGTTCCTTATTGCGGGGGGTTATTTTTGGTGACCTCCCCATCTTTTAACTTCGAGCATCGTGTTTACCCACTCGACCTGCCGTTTGACCTGCGCTCTTATTGGCTGGCGGTGCTCTCCAATTGACCAATGTGGTGATGTGTCGGGATGTGATCGCCGTCTGCTACACATATATATACATACATATATATATATATATATATACATATACATATATGTATATATATATATATATATATATATATATATATATATATATAAATATATGTATACATGTAAATACACACATACACACACACACACACACATATATATATATATATATATATATATATATATATATATATATAGAGAGAGAGAGAGAGAGAGAGAGAGAGAGAGATAGATAGATATATAGTTAAATAGATAGATATGTATGTATATATATATATATATATATATATATATATATATATATATATATACAGAGGGAATGAGCCATATCCGTGACCAAAAAATCAGCACACCTAAAAAGTGTGAAGGGGCATACCCCAATAGAAAACATAATTCACAAAATGTATGAAAAATTAAAGGATTTCAAGATAAAATGCTTGAGGGAGATACAAATATTGAAAGATGAAATTTATGAATTAAAACAGGAGCAAAAAGAAAAACCTAAAGAAAAAAAGGTAACTCAGGCTGCTGAATTGGAAACAGAAAAGGCTGTACAATCAAAAAAAATGTAAATGTAAAGCCAAAGAAGAAACAAGAAAATCCAAAAGGTTAGCCAAATAAAGTAAATCAGGGAGAAGGAAAAAAAACTGTTTTTAGAAATAATAAGGCAAAAATCGGATAAATAGGTAAAGAATTTTCTAGACAATGATATTTCAGACACTGAACAATCAAAAAAAGATGATGAGGCTGACTGGAAGGTTGTAGGCGACAAAAAGAAGCAACCAAAACCAAAACAACCTACAAAGAAAAGTCGGAGAAGAAAAACGAAGATACATTCAAAGCAAATAGGCTCTTTATATACAATCTAGAAGAAAAAGAAGAATCAGGAAAACAAATGATATGAAAATTATTAATATCATAACAAAATTGAAGCTCAATGAAATTATTAAAGTTAAGAGTGCCTTTAGAGAAGGCAAATATTTAATGGAGGCTTTGAGACCAAGGTCAATTAAGGTCAAATTAGAAAATGAAAAACAGAAATGGAAACCGATTGGAAAGAATATGAAACTAAAGGAAATTGACGAATATAAAGAAGCATGGATATCACCCGACTTGAGCTATGAAAAAAGGCAAAGTCAAAAGACTTTGATAAATAAACTAAGAGAAAACAAAGAAAAAGACGGAGCAGGAAAACACAGATATATCACCAGCAATAGACAAGGACATTCAGTCCTGCGAAGCATACCTATTCGAACAAAGGCAGGTGATGAAACGCCTACCGCTACACCGGGGGAAGGTCCAATTCCCCCAAAATAGGGGGGAACGACATCAGCTATCTAACAACAATGGGTAATGTAGACGCGCTAAGAAATAATTCATTTGAGACTCTCATATTGCTAAATATACAGGGATTATATCCACAAAGTAACCAGACAAAACCTACATATCTAGAGGACATGGCAAAGATCAACAATTATTTAATGATTACTCATACAGAAACTCATCTGAATGAAGACATAACAAATGAAGAAATTAAAATTAATAACTATGAGCTAATAAGGAAAGATAGAAATAAGAGAAACAGAGGAGGAATAGCTCTTTATATCAGGAAAGAATTAGCAACTAGAATGGATATTGTAATAGAATACTCTAATAATACAGTAAAAATACTAGGGGTATTCACAAAAGATACAAAAGAGTTATACATTATTTCATACAGACCTCCTGGAACAACAGAAACACCTTTCAATGAATTACACGGCATTATTAGTAATTACATTGTGAATGCAAGGGAAATTGAAGCTATTAGGATACTTGGCGATTTTAATTTCCCCTTTATCGACTGGGAAATAAAGAAAATAAAGATAAGAGCAAATGCCACTAAAGATGAAAAACAACAAGCGATAATGCTTTTAGATTTTGAAGAATTTCTTTACCTTAACCAAATCATCAAAATTCCAACAATGGAAGAAAATATACTGGACCTCGTTTTTATTAGTATAGGGTAAGATGTACAAAACATATAAACTTGTACAGCTCAATCAGACCACAAAATAATTGAAATCACTATGAATAAGTTAAATAATCAGAAAAGTTAGTGAAAGATAGATAGCCGAAGCAGAAAAGAGTCTCAGATCTTTAAACTTTAGTCATAATCGTCCTCTTAACACCAAATGATATACTAAAGAAGCTTTATAATGCATGTAAAGATGTTTGTAGAATGTTTGTGACCCCCCTCTCACGCACAAAAAAAAAACAAAAAAAAAAAAAAAAAAAAAAAAAAAAATATATATATAATATATATATATATATATATATATATATAATATATATATATATATATATATATATATAACAAGAGATCAAAGGATCATGTTAAGAAACAAGAAAAATAAGGTTAACAAATTTAGAATAATGCGCAATGGTAATTGATTCAAAGGAAATGGCTGAATTCCTCAAATTGCCATGAAGAAGTCTATAGTGTCCCAAGAATAGTAAAAAATAATAGCAGACCCACAACAACATTTTAGTATTATTAGTAACGAAGATGAATGTCTCAATGACGTCATATGTAGATATTCTTGAAGCAGTAAGTGAAATCTAAACAAACTTAGCAGCTGGACCAGATGAAATCCCAGCAATCTTTTTAAAAAAACTGCAAAGGAACCATAGCAAAGCCACTGGTAACTTTGTGAAGGAAATCTTTGGACATAGGGATTATCCCCAGCTTACTGAAAGAGGGTACTATAGTTCCAATATATAAAGGTGGAAACAAAGGTCAGGCCAAAAATTATAGACCAGTAGCACTATCTCATATAATAAAAGTATTTGAAAGGGTAGTGAGGAAAAAAATTGTCCAGTTTTTAGACAAAGAAAACAAGATAAATCTCGGGCAACATGGATTCAGAAGTAGTAGATCTTGTTTATCACAGATCCTGACATACTTCGAACACATACTAAGGGACCTAACTGTAAATAGAGATGTACAGTAATATACCTAGACTTTGCAAAAGCTTTTGACAAAGTAGATCGCGGCATTCTGCAACATAAGATTAAAGACCTTGGAATCGGGGGGAAAGTTGGAAGATGGATTTGCAACTTCCTTAGAAATCGTAAACAAATTAATGGGCTTTACTCGAATGAAACGATTATTATGAGTGGGGTGCCACAAGGGTCCGTTCTTGGACCCTTGTTATTCCTTATTATGATTGGTGACATTGATAATGGTGTGAAACACTCGAGAGTAACATTATTTGCAGATGATACAAGAATAAGTACACCCATAGATATACAAGATAATGAAAACAAACTTAACGAGGATCTACATACCATCTGTAAGTGGGCATATGATAATAATATAGTCCAACTGGAAATTTAAGAGCAAGATCATATTTTGTTGAAGGTGTGGAGATTGAGGAGAAACAAGCAGTAAAAAGATCTAGGACTCTAAATGAATAATGACATGAGTTTCAGTCACCATATAGAGCAGATTGTCAACAAAGGAAAAGTTATGAGTGGATGGGTAATGATCACTTTTAACACAAGAGACCCAGAACACCTTTTACCACTATGGTAATAACAGTGCTAAGTATGAAGCCCAAATCTTACAAGAGATATAATGTTGATAGATCAAGTTCAAAGAATCTTTACTTCATTATATATGTGTGGAAAATTATTGAAAACTTAACACCAAATCCAAGACCTGTTGAAGGAGGGGAAATTAAGGTAAGACATTCCCCCAGACAGGGAAGAATATGCTATCGCACTGGGATAAGTGCACAAGCATGCCTGTTAGGAAAAATGCAAAAAGCAAGTTTCTAAATAAACGGACCTAAATTGTTTAATAGTATACCGAAGGATATAAGAAACCTAAATCAGTGCAGTGTAGAAGTGTTTAAAAGAAGACTAGATAAATGGCTACATTCAGTACCAGATGAACCACCAACGTGTGGTAGTGAAAAAAACGAGGACTGAATCAAATTCCATCCCTCATCAAAGTCAGTTGCTTGCAACTGACAAAAAATGGGCAGTCCCCCAGGATGGCCCTGGCATGAGCTACTAACAAGGTTCATGCTGTAACTACCACCAAGTAACCAAGTAAGTAAGTATATATATATGTATATTTACATTTATATATATATATATATATACTGTATATATATCACAAATTTTACCTCCCTGACTGGGACCGAGCCGTCAGATTGAATTGTCTAACGAGACGCCTTACATGCATTATGGAAATTACCTATGTCCTATAGCAGAGCAGTGATAGCGAAGTTTTACAGATAATTCCCGTGGGCACTCGGCAGCAATGAAATTCAGGTCCCAAATCAGGTTACCGAGGTTATATCTATGTAAGAAAGATGGTAGAATGCAAAAAGGCACTTAATATAGAAATACAAATTTTACCTCCCTGACCGGGA
>NW_028234405.1:30930913-30933413 GCF_977035675.1 Penaeus japonicus
ATAATAATAAACTATGATCGGAACTATTGATTTTATATCTTTCAAGACCTAATTGGTAAAACCTGAAATAAGAATGTTTGCCTGACTCTAGCCACGCCTGCTCGGCAATGTCCTGTGTAGGAACTCTTTCTTTCCACATACAAACTGACATGCACTCATACACATACATAACATACATATTACACGTCTTCAACTGTCTCGCACATACACGGGTGCTGATCCCTTATCAGCTGGTGGCAGCCTACCCCTACACAGGACAAGGATTCACGTTACCTTAGATTCAATCGGGAATTTACTTTGGGGCAAGGGAATGTCTCGGGGAATCACTACACCCTGAGCGGCCGCAGTCAGGCCTTGCACTGTGTTAGTACGTAGCTTACTTCAGTATCTTTGCTTGAGGCAGTGAAGTCAATGTGCATACCAAGATATTTTTATGTTAACACCTTCCCCACTGTTGTTAAGGGTAAGCGCCACGTTACCTCTTTGTTTCCTCTGAAACCTAGTATTTCAAAATTCGTGTGTAGTTATTATCTGACAAGATACTGCAATAATGTTTACGGATGAAACAATCTGTACCTTTCTTTGGGTTCCCCAAGCAAACAAAGAGTCACGAATGCTTTGTGGTAGTGAAACCAGAGAACTTGCTTTTGCCCATTTCTCAATATGTTTGCTTGCCTTCTCCTCTGAATGTGGATGACCGATGAGGTTATTTGTTTTGCCCCTCACCTTGTTTACTTGATATCATGTGTGTTTGAGACTTACTTTCCTCAATATTTTACGTGAACACTGACCAATACTTTTCCCTTACTTCCCTGCTTCTCTCCCCACACATCTATATGTTAAGGATTATATCCTTATCTTCTATCTAAACTTATGGGTGTCTATATCTGTACCAGCCCTCCATATCGTAAATAAAGTTTTCTGTCGATTGTGTCTAAGGTAAACCTTTATCTTTGGAATTTAACTTGTTTTTTACCTAAAGCTAACTTAATATACAATGCAAAATGATCACAAAGTAGTTCACTTACTACGTCATATTCTCCTTGAATCCCCTGACCGCCAAGCAGACAGGCGTAATCAAGTCATCCACCTTTGATGTTAGTTGCCTCTTTAATACCCAGCAAGCATGCCTCAGGCCTATCTTTGAGAAATTGGTAAAATCTGATACCATTATCATTGATTTTGCCCATCTCCTCTAATTGGAGATGGGCAAAATGGCCTAGCATTAAAGTCACCCACTATCAGAGTCGAGTCAGAGTACATGCAATCTGGTAGGTATCTGAAATCAAATCATCTCCCAGTTATGTATAAATTTGCAAAAAATATTTCATCTTCTTGTGATACGGCTTCACATATACACTTTCAATACCTTTATTTCTACACGGCATCTCTTGTAGTTCAGAAGTTATTGACCTTTTGACTTCCGTAGATACTCCCGTGTTCGGTCTACGGAATAAAGATTATATGCTCTATAACCATTGAGTTTAAGGGTGTCACTTTTTATTTCCCTAGTTTCCTGGAGACAAATTACATCGAAGTCTGTTTTCAATGCGAAGTAGTGGACGTCTGTTACTCTAGTAAGTAAACTACTCACATTCCACGACATTATCTTAATACTACCACACTCCATCAGACTTTTATGGTTTCCTTATATTTGGCAAACATTTCTTGGATGTTTGCCCACTCCTGAACTAACTCCCACTTTCCCAGAAGTTTATCTTTTTCAGTATATCAATGATGAAGGTAGCTGTTATTGCTCCTTCCACTACACTCGGTATTATTTTTCTTTCTTTGCCCTTCCCAATAGGTCTTTCAGTGAGTTTTTTTCACGGGAGTTTCTTCCTCAGCCTCCACTCCCATTTTGTTTTCTACACCACTATCTATCACTATCACGTTTTTTTTCAATTGCATCCACCCTCTGCATTAATGTATGCAACATTCCAGCAATTGCAGATATCTCTTTTGCAGGATAATCCACATCACTGTCCCTCGTTTCCTTGGCTGTAATATCCTCTCCCGTCTGATTGTTGTTTTGTCCGTTCATGGTATTACCGTCTTTTCCCTGGAGATGCAGTCCTCGTGGTGGGTCTTGCAACCAAGCATTTGGGGTCGGTATAGTTATACTCTCCTGCTCAGGTCGTCTGGTAGTCATTCCTCTTGTCTTTTTCTCGGTTCCTTTACTGGAAACCGATGAATTAAGTTCCACCCTTGTCCTCGCCTTGCATGCTAGAGACCCAGCATTGTGCGAGCCTCTGCAATTGCAGCAGGAAGGTTTCACTCTCTCCTTTGTCTATTTTTGTTCTGCAGATCCTTAAGTCATACTTCCTGCCGCAGAATCTGCATCTGGCGTCCTGCTGACAGGTCCACGACTTGTGTCTCTATCTGATGCACTTAAAGTACAGGATGGGCGGCTACACATACGGCACCACCCTCCTATACCTC
Source organism: Penaeus japonicus (assembly GCF_977035675.1). Taxonomy (NCBI): domain Eukaryota; kingdom Metazoa; phylum Arthropoda; class Malacostraca; order Decapoda; family Penaeidae; genus Penaeus; species Penaeus japonicus. The sequence goes on from NW_028234405.1 coordinate 30,933,356, forward strand.
GCCCCAGATATGAAGACCTTCTTCGGGACTTCTTTCATGACAGTGATGTGTGCTATTT
>NW_028234405.1:30939631-30944631 GCF_977035675.1 Penaeus japonicus
TTTAGTATGTCCTTTTGGCCTTCGCAATTCCCCTCTCACATTTAGCAGATTAATGTCACTTGTACTATCAGGATTAATTAATGATCAGGTCCTCGTGTATTTAGATGATATTTTAATTTGCTCACCCTCCCTCTCTGAACACGAGAAGAAATTGCGCCAGGTTTTCAATAGGCTATCAACTGCAGGACTATGTATTCAACCTAGCAAATGTCAGTTCTTCAAGTCTAAGTTAGAATTCTTAGGCCATACCTTGTCATCTAAAGGTATTGCACCTAATGATTCAAAAGTTAAAGCCATTGCCGACTTTCCAACACCTAAGAACCAGAAGGAATTGAAATCATTTTTAGGCCTTTCAGGTTTTTACAGACCGTTCATTCAAGGTTACGGGTCCATCGCGACGCCGCTTAACCATCTCCTTAAAAAGGACACTACTTGGCAGTGGACAGACGAGGAAAAAGCCGCATTTACAACTCTTAAATCGCGACTAATTAAGGCTCCACTCTTAGCCTTCCCCGATTTCAGTTTGCCTTTTGTCCTCACCACTGATGCCTCAAACCTCGGGCTCGGAGCAGTACTCCACCAGAAACATGGCCATTCTGGAAAAACGCAGCCCATTGCTTTTGCAAGTCGCGCCCTCAATTCAGCGGAAAAACGCTATCACACGACGGACCGTGAACTTCTCAGTATCACATGGGCCCTCCGTCATTTTCGAGAGCTAATCTTGGGATATCAGATAGAAGTGCACACTGATCATCCTCTCCTCACGTCCATATTTAAGGGTAGGACCCTCATGGACGACGCGCCCGCGCAATTGAAAATTCCTTGCAGAGTTTGACGTCACCATTGTTTATTTACCCGGGAAACAAAATGTCGTTGCCGACGCGCTATCACGCGCTCCCCTCTCTGACGCTCACAACCTGCCTGAATCTAGCTCCTCGCCCACCTTTGCCCCCCCGCAAGGTGAAATTCTCTGACATTGCACCGATCTTGGCAAATACTGCCGCTCCTACCGTTGAGGATTCTTCGAAGGACGAGATCCGGTCTGCACATGTTAATGATCGCCGTTCCGACCCCATTCATTCTGTTACCGCCCCGGTCTTGGCTGCCCCAGCCGTACCTCCCATGGACCCACCCACGGAGGACGAGATCCGGATAGCGCAACGTAATGATAATCTGTACGGCCCCTTAATTCAAGCTTTAGAAAGGAATGAAAGACCTCCCCCTAGCAGACATGTTCGAGTAAGTCAACTTTACCTCGATGCTAACGGTCTACTTTGCTACAAGTCTCGATATAGGACAAGAAAGCTTAAGGCATCTCGTAAACTTGTAGTTATTCCTGAATCTCTTGAAGGTCGAATCCTTCCTCTTTTCCATGAGTCGAAAGAAGCTGCACACTGTGGTAAGTACAAGGCAATTCACTTAGCTCAGCAACGCTTCTTCCCACACCTTATTAGCAAAGTTGCTAAGCATGTTCAGTCTTGTAAGCAATGTCCTTATTACAAAGGAAATACCAATGACCCAGCCCCTGCATTGAAATATGACATTCCAGACTTTCCTTTCCAGAAAGTCTCTTGCGACACATTGTCAGGTTTTCTACCTTCTCGCAATGGTAATCGTTATATTTTAGTATTCATTGATAACTTCACTCGTTTTTGTGAACTCGTCCCCGTCCCCAACAAAACAGCAAATGTTGTTGCACATGCTTTTCACGACTTCTGTCATAGACATTCAGCCCCCATGTATTTTTCAACTGATAACGGGACTGAATTTCATAACAAAGTCATGGATAAGTTATGTGATATCATGAATGTAACTCGTGTTAACATTCTCCCTTACCGCCCACAAAGTAATGGTATTACAGAAAGGCTCAACTCCTCCATCCTCTCATTAATGAGATCGCTTGTTGATGCGACATCGGACACATGGGATGAATCACTATTGACAATCCAGTCTTGCATTAATAGTACATTCCATTCTTCCTTAGGTGATACCCCACATTTTCTTTTATATGGAATGGATAAAAGGCTACCCTATGACCTCTCTGATGAAAATCAAGTTCCTTCATATAATAATAATTATGCTGAATATCTCCTAAATAGAAACAAGTCCATCTTTCAGATCACAAAGAAGCATTTGACTAATTCCAGAGATAAAATACTGTCATTTCAACACAAAGTGGCCCGCCACAAGGACATTGAAGTTGGAGCATTAGTATTTAGAAAAGTCAACCAACCACTCAATATTAAGTCAAAGCTTGCTCCTAGATTTGAAGGTCCATTTAGAGTAATTAGTGTAAAGAACAACAAGGCCTACATTAAATGCATACAGTCAGGTGAACAATCTTGGTCTCATTTCGACGTCCTAAAGCTTGCTCACAAGTACTATTCTCCCCCGGCCGACGAACACTAATTGATTTTTATCTTCCAGACCTTACTCCTCTTGGGCTTATCATTCTTCGCATTGGCGTCTGCCGACCGCCATGCCCTACCCCCTAGGCTTCGCGCAGTGCCAGGAGCCTTCGTTGAGGACCATGGGCTAGTCTTACCAGTAACAAACAATGTGGAAATCAAAATTTCGCTTCAGCCGATTGCTGATTTCTCCGGCCTGGCTACCTTCCACCTACGTAAGATAGCATCACTTCAAACGCAGGTAACTCGTGAACAGTTAACGCAGCAGCAATTCTCTCTTCTTGACAGTGCACTTAATTCTATCCATAATCAACTTTCTTCTTTTGTAGAACATAAACATCGTTCACGACGAGGATTAATTAATGCTGTCGGAAAGATTGCCCACGCGTTTATTTGGCGTTGTAGATGATGATACTTTCACTTCTAAATTCTCAGAGTATCAGAATAATCTCAGAACAATTACTCACAGATTTGACGCATCGATTCATGCCGTCAACACTATTGCCACTAATGTTCACGAGTTACAGAGAGCATTTCACAGCGTTAACTCAACCTTTGAAAACCTCTCCACAAAGCTCAATAACTCTAACCATTTCACAGAGCTTGCGTTTAACGTGCTATCTTACCAAGTGACAATTAATAAGATTATCAATAATATTAACTCAATAACCAACTCGTTGATTTCAGCAACAGCAGGCGAAGTGCTTCCCAGTCTCATTACTCCACATGACTTACGCCCTATTCTTCACAATATCTCCTCTGCTAATGTTAAGCCTCTCTTTCCTCTAAGGCAACGAATTCAGTTCTACTCTACTCTAAAATCTTACCTCACAATTTCAGGTCTCTCTGTACTTATCCCACTCTCCCCTGAAACTACCTTCAAGGCTTATTTCATTCACCCATTCCCATACAAAACAAATAACACTTTTTTCACTTTAAACACACAACATTCACTCATCCTAAAATCCCTTCACGGCCAGTCTATTTCCTTCCCACCAGCAGATTTCTTAGATAACTGTGCAAAGACCACTCCTCGCACATTTGTTTGCACTTCATCGCCTCTGGCACTTGACACAAACATGCCATCTTGCTCCAGGGCGCTCATTACAAACCATAACATTATAGGTCAGTGCACATTCTCTGAAATCCTTGGTTCGGTTAGGCCGTTTCTTCTCTCATTTCCCGACATTACCCTATTATTTTACTTCAAGGCTACTACAACTACAGTTATGTGTAACAAGCATAACCCTGATGTTGTTCTACAAGGTACTTTTGTTCTTCCAGCCTCATGTGAACTGACTTCCTTATCCTTATTTATTCCAGCTACCCATACCTACACAAGGAAGATTGCAATGAATACCTCCTACCTGCAGCCCATGTCGGTATCATTGCCATCATATAACATTTCTCTTCCTAGTATAACCTTTCAACAGATGCCTACTTTGCAACAGCTTGATGCATTTACCCCGCTCAGCCCGTTCCACGCAACCTACGTTTATCCCGTATACGTTACCATCGCCGGAATGTGTATGTTGCTAGTAACCCTGGGAGCGTGCTATTGCATCACCTACAGGCGAGTTGCATTGAAAAACAAGCAAGTAAAACATACCCATGATTCTGTTGCATATACCAGTTACCCTCATGCTATATAATATTATAAGAAAAAAAAATCAAATCAAAAAAAAAAAATATATAAATAATAATAATAATAATACAAAAAAATAAAACAACATAAAAACCATTTTGATACAATATTCGATATATTACTAACATGTTTTTTCCTTGTTGCACGAATTATTTTCCTTTTCATATACCGAACTATGCCTTCTACCCTACGTCCCCACTTACCTCTCTAAAGCCATGTAAGGCGCCAGGTACTTATACTCTTTTTTCAAGTTATGATATTGACGGATGCAGAAAAGCACACCTCCCAGGTGTGTTAAACCTGTAATTCCGGAGCTGATCTCGAGGCCTGCCATGCTGCAATTCCGTGTAGTATTGTGCATTAATCAAGAATCTGCCGGATGTTGCTGTCTCTTCGTATACTACTCTTATAGAGTTCCCCTGATCAAGGAATTCTTATCCTCAGTTAAGTATAAAGCTTCCTACTTTATTTCTTACCAAATCGGGACGATTTGGGGTAGCATGGTAGAGCGATATGAAAGTATTTATGTTTAACGGTTAACAGAGCATATGTCTGACCTGAGATACATGATCAAATTACAATACACAGATGTGACCTTCACAATTATCGGATTTCGTATATCCCCCAGGATCGGGCAAAGATTCGTTAAAGACAGCACCTGCAACTTTAGCCCTTCTGGAAATTCTGGTCACCTCCCCATCATAGGAATATCACCCTCAAAGGCTGACCCGAGGGCGGACCTATGAATTATGATGAACCGAAGTCAGCCAATCAGGAAATCGCGACCCAAGCTGACACTTGGAATAGCTACGCCTACTTTCCTGCAGATGGCTCATCGCCCCGCCTAGCGAGCCGTCCTGAGATATACTGACGATAGCGAAGTCACTCGAGGTCCTTGACCTTAATCACCAGCATCTACCACTCGCACTCCTACATCTACTATTGTG
>NW_028234405.1:30949631-30952131 GCF_977035675.1 Penaeus japonicus
GAGCATGCGTAGGCAGACTTTTTCTGTAAGGTTAAATGCCTGAGACTAATTGGGAAGTGACTTCACACCTTTTAGACAAGGCTGAGTCCTCACTGGCCTTCCATCCACCTCTCTCGTGTGTTATCTCTTTAAGAGGAGGAAATATTTTCTTTTGTTGACAAATGTTTGTAACAATGTTTGTATTTGAAAAGTTAATGTGAATAACTTACCATTGAACTTTTATCATATTTATAATTTGTGAACCATAGTTTCTGATTTTTATATATATAAATCATACAAATTTCTGAAGGATCACACTGAGATACTGTAATCTTCAGAAAATGAACTTGCAATTTGGTGTTCACATGAAATCTTGCTTTTTTTATTTGTTGTAATAAACTCAATACAAATGATTACAATCTAAATGGTAAGAATAAACAAATATGAAAAATGGAAAAGAACATGAGTCAGTATTATGAACTGAAATTAAAAATCAAACACTAAAACGTGTAAGATAATACATATGTATTGAGGAAATAAGATCGAAAATTAAGAAACCTACAACGCAAATGTCAAGGAAGAAAATAATCAAATGACAAGTCAAAACTGGTTCTCATGGAACGTTAAGATTGCGTGAATGATCAGACACGTCTGTGTAATCTGCGTATTCCCGGCGTGCATTATTAATCCTGGCAGTAAATATAGTTAGCCGATGATTCCATATGTAATGCTCATAGGCTACAAGGCCTTATGGACCAGGATATCTGCCCCAGCAATCAAACATTTTATGGCACTGGAATTTGTGTCTCAGTTATCCCAAGAAATCGAACATCTTTACATTGTATCAAATCATAGTATGTACTCTAATAATCCTTCCCGTTGAAGTGGTGGCGTATCCATGAAAACCACAATGTCGTATGAAGGAATGATCTGAACTATTGGGAATCTTATTTATAAACGCATTTTGATAAGAAGCGGAGTACATCCAAAAACATCTTGGGTTTATTTCCAGTCGATTCCATACAGACATTACAGCTTTCATTAACAATTTAAGATATTTACTAGAACTGATTAGTAATAAAGCAAATATTCCACTGTATTAATTAATCTGAATTTAGATAATTTTAAGTGCATAACTAATCGCTGTTTTTACTTCTAAAATATTTCTTGATACTACTAGTAGACCCACCAGGGTGGCCAATTCTCTGGTTGCATTACTAGATCGTATTTGGACAAATCGCATTCATAGTGAAAATGTTCAGCTATTTCAAATCATTCTCCAAATTTAGGTCTGTTCAAGTAAGTATAATTATAAAGTCATTAACCCTTTCCCTGTCACCCCTCCAGAGGCGAACATTTTTCTAGTTGTCACAGGTCTTTGATTTTTTTTGAAATTTAAATAGTAGAATTTACCTTAATTTGAGTAGCCTGATTTACTAAGAAAGGGTAAGAGAACACGCTAGAATAAAAATATTTTAGATAAATTTTCATTATTCGTTCTTATGAGGACATAAATATTGGAATTGCTCGTATGCCAGGCAAGGGGGAGCCGGCAGCGAGTAAGCATAATCTTGTGCCTGAAGACTGTGATGACAAGGTGTGAATCCCCAACCCAACAGCCATATCTCGGCCTGTCAATCATCCGATAGAGTCACATGATCTGATCCGGTACTTCTGTCAAAGTAACTTCCTGATATTTTTCTGCACAGAACAAGCAAAGGGTAAAATACAATATTCTAAATATGCGATGAGACCGTAATTATCTTCTACTGTTTTGGATATATAAATTATATAGAATCTTTTATAAGTAAAAAAAAAATCATTTGTGCGTGCATGCATACAGAGACACGCACGCGCACTATTATATATAAAAAACGCTTTATATGTATTTCTATATCCGGTATCTATCTACCTATCTATATATATGTGTGTGTGTGTGTGTGTATTTATATATAAAATTATTTATATGCATACATACATATATAGATAAATGAATACACACACACAAACACACACATAAATATGTATATATATATATATATATATATATATATATATATATATATATATATATATAAATATATATATATATGTATATATATATGTATATATATGTATGTATATATATGTATATATATGTACATATGTATATATATATATATATATATATACATATACACACACATATATATGTATATATATATACATATATAAGTATATATATATATATATATATATATATATATATATATATATATAGATATATATGTATATATACATATATATATATATATATATATATATATATATATATATATATATATATATATATGTGTGTGTGTGTGTGTGTGTGTGTGTGTGTGTGTATAAACAAATATAAACACACATATAGGAAAACAAAACATAAAACATTCTATACACAGTTTTATTTTCTACATCTCTACATTTTTACACCTAGAACACAACTTCCTCATGATACACTTCAAAGCACCCCAAAATACAAAGGGGCACATTACATTCC
>NW_028234405.1:30959631-30964631 GCF_977035675.1 Penaeus japonicus
ACAAAGACAAAGCTGCAGGAGAGACGCTGTTTGGTGCTCGTGTTTGTGCATGCTGGTGACCTTGTGCGTACCCCTGTACGATATCGTAAGGCCGCGCATGGCGTAAGTCGAACTGCGAGCTCAAGTGTCATACTCAAAACTTTTAACCACCCTCGCGTAAGGTCACAGCACCTCGCAACGCGCCGGTGTGAACCCGGAAATAAGTCATGCTAGCTTCGACTTGTGCGAGCGAGATATGTATAGATGTTTTATTAGCCGTGTCAGACACATTATTAGGCGTCATATCAATTTATATTGTATCCGTATGACACAAATACCTCCATTCTCTCCAGCCAATTGATAAAAATAAGATAACAAACAATAATATGACAGCGAACAATCCGCTTGTCGTTTACACGATGGAGTTTTGAGAACTGAGAAGAGAAAAAGATAAATCTTATTTGCATGACATGAATACTTGTTATGATATTACAGATTTACCAGACGTGAGAGTGTAAATGCTCACTCACTCACTCATTCTCTCTCAATATATATGTATGAATATGAATATAAATATATATATATGTATATATAAACATATATATACACACACACACACATATATATATATATACATACATACGCACATATATATACATATATATATCTGTATCTCTACCTGGCTATCTATCTATCCATGAAACTATCTATCAATCTATCTATAATCATCTATGTCTCTTTCACTCTCTCTTTCTTTCCTCTCCCTCTCTTTTCCCCGTAATGACCGTGTCCTCTAACTGGTAATTACGTCTAAAAGGCTGACCATTGATTGGTCAATTCGGATTGGTCCTGCCATCTGAGGTCATCACACCGAATTACGGTTATGATGTTTACTTTCGGTTACGAGGTGCCTACGATATTGCATTTTTCTCAGAGTGTGGGAGATTTACGATCTCGTAGGGATATCGTACTTTGCGAGGGCGAAACCCGCTGCGAGGTCTTAAATTGTCAGATTTTTTAGTATCTAGCCCCCTGCTTCGCCTCCCGGTCTTCTCGACCGTTGTTGGTGTCAGGCGTCCTTGGAGTCGTTCTGGGTTTTAGCACGCCGCTTGCCTGCCTGCTGGTGTTGGTTGGTTGTAGGTGGGGGTGGAGCAACGATATACTTATTGTTATTTGTATATTATTAAATTTATTTTGTCAATGTCGATTATTTTTCTAAATTTCAAAATGAATGAAATATATACACAGAGAGGCTGCAACTTATTGAAATTGCCCCATTTTATACAAATCGGTTTCACTAACAAGAAGCGTTTTAATTTATGTTTACACTAGTTACCCCTTCAAGGGAATCATTTTCTGTTTAGCCAGTACATTCCGTTTTCTTATATTTACAGACAAACTAATGCAAAACTAAATGAATTGTATATTGGATTGATTGATAATATTCAGTTTTCTACTGTGTGTTTGATTTATGTTCTAATAATGTAGCCCTTCTAATCCTACAGCCAAATAAATAAGAATGAGAAGGGTGACGTCTCTATAATCATCCCAAAATCTTCAAGTTAGAAACGACGAGAATTGGGATGTAAATGAAATCAAGCAAATGATATAACTTCTCATGATTAGTGAAGCCTTTTACAAATATAATTATAATAATTTTATGCCACAACATAACAGCTTCCTCACTAATGCCATACAAAAGTCTCCTCAAAAGAAGTCTGTCCCTAATTTTCATGTATTTTATTCTATAATATATGTTATATTTTCGTCATCATATGACCTTGCTTTCCATTTTATGTTTTGTCCTCTTTTGAAACTATTCGAATTCATTTCCGACCTCCATTTCTTATGAAATCTTCTTATGTATATCTAAGTAATTAGATATGTTCTCTTGTTTAGTATGTTATCTCTTTTCTATTTTTTCTTCGGCTGATATAACTACACCAAATACCCCAGCCCTACTCTCTCCCTCTCTCTCTTTATCTCTATCTCTCGCATTTTATCTTTCTCTCCACGTGAAAACCACGTGGAGCCATTAAAAAGCCATGTGGTCAAGTTGCTATAAAAGGCCAGATAAAAGGCCAGTTCAGGTCACTCGGAGCCTCTCTCACTCACACACCTGGACACTCACCACGCGGATACACACTCCGTCAGGGACCACTCTGTCCGGTGGGAGCGGTCAGCTCCCCCGCCGCTGACCCCCGCCTTGCCCGTGAGACACGCAGCCTAACAGAGGACATCCGCCAAGCCATCGCTACCAAGTAAATATCAACAGATCACCTGTGCCGCTACCCGTCAATAAAGAAATTAAGATCACCAGACTTTGGCTTCAAAAATGTTTTGAGAGCGACTCCTCACACTCCCTCCCTCCCTCCCTACCCCCGTCATCCTCTCCCTCTCCCGCCAACCCGTCTCTCTCTCTCTCTCTCTCTCTCTCTCTCTATATATATATATATATATATATATATATATATATATATATATATATATATATATATATATATAGAGAGAGAGAGAGAGAGAGAGAGAGAGAGAGAGAGAGAGAGAGAGAGAAAGGGAGAGAGATGCACACACACACACACACACATACACATAAATAAGCGCGCTCGCGCACACGGACAACAGATAATAGATAAGACTTTCACTGTACAATGTTTCAGACTAAACCTCGAATGGCTTCATGTCCATTCGCTTTTATATTTTTCAATCAAAATGCAATGTTGCGTGAACGTAGCTTCAGCATTAGGACACTGTGATACTCCAGCCAGGAGCATTTAGTGGAAAATTCCGATACCCTTGTGTCGGGACATACAATATGAATTATGTATGTGTACATATTGAAATACTAACAGTGATAATGATGATAATAGTGATAAATAGGAGCAATAATACTGAAGAGAAAGAGAATAACATTTACCCCCCACCCCCGAAAACGGCAGGGATGGGACAGGCCGTCAATAGAAAAAAAGGAGAAAAAACACTTTTTAAACACACGGCAAGTCTACTTCTTGATCCAGGAAACACCATATTCTTTTTACGTATGTCAGTTCAGCGCGGACAAAAATTGTGCAAATTGGGATGTCATTACTTGGTATATTAAAGGAGTTCCAGGAAGAGAGAGAGAGAGAAAGAGAGGGGGGGGGGAGGCTTAAACACGCACATCACATCTAGTGGAAAGAGTATTGCCAATGTTCATGCTTCATCTTCCACTTGAATTGAGTACAACAATTTGAATAATAAAGCACCTTAGATTAAGATATAATAATAAATCACCTTAGATTAATTAAGATACTGTGGCTCATTTAATGCGACATTTCTGTCTTTCGGATGCTGACTATTATGGTGATTGGTAATCCTATGATTATGTCATATATGTAATTCATTTATTGTGCTATCTTAGACCCTATCAATTAATTCGGACTATGACTATTTTGGATCGCGTCTCTTCTTGTCGTCTCAGACGTAGCGCGAGATACATTGCAATCCACAATGCGTATAATGATACAGTAACAACAAAGAAACCCGAAGTCAAACGTCACAGGGTGGGAGCGCCAAAACACGTTTATTTCCAATGATTCTTTTCTGGTACGTTCGCTTACAGGTAGAATACATAACAGATTTCCTAAAACCCGGCACTTCTGGTATTACAAATGTCTTTACTATCGTCACCTTCATCGTCATTTATATGTATTACTTGTTTGCTAGTGTTAGATTTAGTGCAGATTGATGATTTTGTTTTTGTTTTTATAATTGTTCTTTTCGTTAGCAAATAATAATGTCATTATCATATGATCAATATCATTGTTATTAGACATAAGTCATCATTATACCCGTTATCTGGCTGCAACTTTCATTATGAACTGTCTTTGTCGCCTGTCATTATCATCATATCTTCCCCTGTCATGTTATTAGCACTGCCATTCTCATTGAAAAAGTCCAGAGTACGAGTCAACAAGATACCATTAAGCATTGTTTATGCACGTAGGTGTCAAGTCCTCTGCAAAATTAACGAACTCTGTTGCCGCTCATGTTGACTTGCACCAGAGGGTTTGCTTGGCGATGAGCAGACTGTCTCGCTGTTTATCTTTTAATCATTAGCTTCTTTTGCGCAACACCTCGAGTTGCTATATAACAGGCGAAACTTTTTAATGTTTTCTTTTTCTTTTCTTTTTTGACATCCATTTTTAAAGCTTTACATACTGAATGTATTTGTGTTACTGAATATGTATCAGTTTTTTATCTGTCTATATACATTTCTGAGTCACATTTACAAGTTTTCATTGTCTGGATATGTTTCTAGGAATGAGAAAAATTTTAACATGTAGAATCTGAATTATTCCCGGGATGTTTATCCACGCTACTTGATCCCAATATACACAGGAAAAGACTCCACATACAAGATTTCACCTCCCGCCGCCTCATTAAAAATCATTTTTAAAGGTATATGTCCTATGATTCCAGAAAACATGGCATCGCTCCTTCCTCGTGTGTGCCAGTCTTACGAGCAATTTCATCAACTCCCTTCTTTTGGCCTTTAATATGTACGTACCCATCGTACATTGTACCCATTCCGGTACGGCTTCACATCTGGTGCCTGAGAGTATAGGGTAGCAATAGTGCTGGGAGACTTTCAGGCATTGAAGGACTTAGTAATATTAGCTTCAAATACAAAGAACTGATGCTATAGTAGAGCGCTTCTTTAGTCTTATGCAACTCTCATATACTAGTTTTGATGATCACCCGTAGTGACTGCAAAGACACAGGTCAATTTTAAATGCAATAACAAAACTGCTGTTTACCATATTAGTGATTGTTGTTAGTACAAATCTTATAACTTGTCACTTTTTTCTTACATTGCGACCAACTCCATATTTGTGAATTTGTAGCCATTTTTTTTTTTTTAATTACATCACATATTATTTCCCATTACCATCTTTCAGCTGTTTAAAAAAAAAGTTAAATGAAAGTTAAGGCGAAGTATATTGACCCTTCAGGGAACCAAAGTAACGAAGATGATATTT
>NW_028234405.1:30969631-30972131 GCF_977035675.1 Penaeus japonicus
TTATCCGCACTAGGTTAGGCTTGATGGAGTGAAGTGAGGTCATATGTATTAGGATAGACTAGGTGAAGGGAAGTGAAGTCATTCGCATTTGATCAGGCTTGATAAAGTGAAGAGATTTGAAGTCAAGCATAGTAGGATCGGCAAGACGATGTGAAGTGCAGTCATTCGTATTAGGTTAAGCTTGATGAAGTGAAGCAAGGTGATGTATTACGTATTAGGTTTAGTTATATGAAGTAAAGCGGTCATATGTATTATGTTAGACTACATGAAGTGAAGTGATGTAAAGTGAAATTTCGATTAGATGAAATCCTTCGTATTAGGTTAGGCAGGGTGAAGTGATGTGATACAAAGTGAGGTCAGCTTAGATAAGGTGAACTGAAGTCGTGCATAACAGGTTATGCTATCTGTTGCGAGGCGAGGTAAAGTGAAGCCTTATTTATCATATCAAGTGAAGTGAAGTGCACATTCCTCTTTTCTGAATGACTGACTTTGGTCATTGATATTATTACTGTATTTTTGTTTCTTTGTATTATCCTTAAATCTAAACTACCTTAAATAAGGTGTTTTATCTTTTTTCATGAGTTTCGGCGGTGCAATGCTGCATTCTTGCTGTATGTTTTATCCTTTTTCGTTTCAACAGTCTTCATTTAGGCATTATCGTCTCGGTGAATTGATTATTCATTTAACTTTGAAGTATTCCCTACATTTTGACAATATGACAATTTGCAAAATTAATTATAATTTTCCCTCTAAGTGATGACGAAAATGTGCTCACGAAATCCATCTTCATGCCTGATTGTATGATTGGATTTTATTTTTTACAAGTTCATTTTAAAACATTATATTTCTTAAATTTGATTTATCAATACAAATATTTTTTTTTTACATAACCATTTACAAGTTGAAATGCCACCAAGGGAGAAATTTCAACTTGTCTGGCGCTGTACCGAGCTTTTCAACTCGTAGTTGACACCAGTACAAGATGACCCTACAAGACGAGCAAGATTGCTGAGATGACTATCATCAAAAGGCACAGCGAAGCAGGGCACCGTGGTAATCATGTTGAGAGGCTGGAGCAAAAGGCCGAACTGGAAACCCCATGGAGGACCCACCGCGGGAGGTGCAACTGCACAACACTCCCAGTAAGATGGCTTTCGCTACCATATTCTTTTCTTGCACCTGCTATCACTGATAAGGGTAATATTCCTTAATTATGCTACTGCTCAATCCATGAGTATGAGGCGCACGTAATGGGCTGAGATGGTGACGAAGTTTAGTAATGATTCAAAAGAGAAAATGGTAAGAAAAGTCTAGAAAACCCTGCTTTCAATAATAGAGGAAGAAACAGCTGACCAAAGAATGACAAAATCATGTGCAGTCATTGTCTGATTCTTTGAAGATGAATCAAACCGAGTCGAGACCAAACTACTAGATCTTGTTGATGTACATGAAGAGAGTGAAGGTGAAAATCTTTCTACGGGCACAAGTCTTTTTGAGAAAATGAGAAATAGAATCCCAGTAAAGCATTTCATTGACTTTGCAGCAGATAGGGCTGCTAACATGGGCTAGTATAATTCAAAATTCTAACAGGCTACAAAATTATTTTCCTTATATAACCAATATGAAGCATATTTGTCAGTCTATTCATAACGTTGTTCAAAGGCTGCGAAGACCATGCCTAAACAGCTTGAAGATCTACTATGGAATGTTAATTCTTATTTTTTCTCACAGCACTAAGATATAGAATGGATTAAAAGAATTTAAGGAGTTTTTGCCATGTTAAGCCACACCAGAGATTGCACGCTTGTCATACACGATGGTTACTGCTGCACGTAGCCAAGAAGGGGGTCCTTAAATAGTGGGATCCTTTTAGTACATACTTTGGCCTGAGAGAAATTGAGGAAAAAGTCGATCACACAGGTAAATCAGTCTTTAATAGACAGCCGTTTATATTCTATTGTTATTTCCTTGATTATATCTCACCACTCTGCGGTAATGTTAATTTGATTTTTCAAAGGAAATCACTTGGCATCTGTCTGGTGCATGAGACCATCCGTGAGTTGTATGAAACCATTTTAAGTAGCTTTGTCATAAGACAAGTAATAAATATGGCATAAATTTGATCCAAATGATAAGGCTTGCCATAAGCCACTGAATCAAATATATATTTTGGCCGCTCAGTTCAGTCTCTTCCCGAGTGTCAGAATTCATAACAATCAAATATTCGTGAATGATGTACGAGACAGATGTATTTGTTTTTATTTTATTTTATCTATTCATTTTAATAGACAGCCATATTACTCTAAATCAAGAATGGATTTGAACTTAACAATAGATCGTGGGAACTAGCCTCATACTGCACCCAAATAGAATTACCTATTGCGGACGGGTGTCACTACATACGTGACGCAGGAGCTTTGGCCTGGCGACGGGCGTCATGACGTACTTAACGTTTGGTGATTTTGGATCTCTGTGCCATTTTATTTTGCTATGAGTAAGG
>NW_028234405.1:30977131-30979631 GCF_977035675.1 Penaeus japonicus
TCTAATTTCCATGTTTCTGACACATAGTCATGACGGGGAGGACACATTGGTCAAAAATCTTTCTCTTTAGACATAGTGGCAGATGACCTTGTAATATATGACTATGTGTACCAAAGGCACTCCAACCTAGCCTGATTTGCTGTTTTATCTCGGCTTCGCAGGACGTATTCGTCTGGATGAGTTGCCCTAGGTATACATACTCATTTACTGCTTCTAGTACCTCGCCCTGTATTTATATTTGCTTACCTAGGGTTCAACACTTGAACATGACTTTAATCTTTTTCATGTTCATTTTAAGGACAATCTTCAGACTTTCCCTATCTAAATCGCTTAGTAATTGTTGTAATTCATCTGCTGACTCGGCGAAAGGAAGAATGTCATCTGCAAATCTTAGATTGCTTAAGTGATCATTCCCTATTTTAATCCCTTTCTCCTTTTAATCTAACTTCTTGAATACTTCCTCCAAGCAAGCTGTAAACAGCTTTGGTGAGATGATGTCGCCCTGCCTAACACCCTTGTTTATTGGTATTTTATTGGTTTCCACGTGTATTTTGATGGTCGCTTTACCATCTCTATATATATGTCCTCTAATAATCTACAATATATTTCCTCTACTCCTAGTTTACGAACTGCATCTAGTACTGCAGGTATCTGTATCGAATCGAATGCCTTTTCATAATCTAGGAATACCATACACAGGGGCTTCATATATTCGTTTGTTTTCTCTTTTATTTGGGCTAGTGTGTGGATATGGTCTGTAGTTGAGAATCCGCAGTGGAACTCTGCCTGTTCCCTGGGTTGTTTTGAATCTAATGTATCGGTGATACGGGCTGTGATGATTTTTGTGAACAGTTTATAGATTACTGAAAGGAAGCTTATAGGTCGGTAATTCTTTGTCTTTTGTGTCCCCCTTTTTGTGTATTAAAATGATTATTGCGTTTTTCCAGGATTGCAGAGTTTTACAGACGCTTAGACATCTGATAACCCATTGCGGACAGGGGATAGATTCACATGCCCAGTCTCCAGGATGGGTTTTATTTCAGAGCGTGGCAGTTTGAAGCATCATAATTTGAATCTTCTTACTCTCTTTCAGTTACTCATTATAAAACTAATGCCATTTTTGTATTGTTTTTTTGTGTGAATTATTGTGTTTAGAGACTTAAATATGCCATATGTCAAGCTCTATCGAGGCTACAGTTGACTAAAACTGTAGTGTATGATACATATTAGCCCATTATTTACTTTATACTAAGTAGGATAAAAGTATTGCTGTCTTATCGGAGGGCAAAAAGCAATTTTTTTTTCGTATGTTTGTGCTGTCATGAACGAATTCGAAAAATGAAGATAACATGAAGAGGTACAGAAGAGGAAGGAAACCTGTGCTTATTACTGTCAGTGCCACAGTAAAAAGCATCCCTATTGGCACAGGAGTACATTTTAGATACTGGGTATGGTCTGAGTCAACTTCCTCGTCTCATTCTGCCTGCACATCCTTCATCGGCGGTACTTTAGAACAAGAGGTCGTCAACTTGCTGTGTGCCATTGCTCTCTAAAGATAGTGCTTGCTAGAGTCCATTCAAGGATCTCTCTCTTACTGGTGCTAGAAGAAAGTGGTGCCATCTAGGTTTTGGAAGTTAGGTTTGCTGAGTATTACAGTACTTATACTAATTATGACTGCAATTGCCATCATCACTCATTCCTTACTCATAGCACAATAAAATAGCACAATGATCCAAAATCCACGAATGTCATATACGTCATGAGGCCTATCACAGGAAATGCCTTATCGTGGTGTGGGGGCTTGAACTCCTTCCTCGGATGAGCCGGTCTGGATCTGGCCAGTTTATTCTTCCTGTTGAGGTGGCCTTCCAGGGTCGGGTTCTCTGGGGAAGGATGACTAATTTTTCCTTGGTGCCAATCTAGTAGGTGGGGTCACACCCCCCATTGTCCTCCCCCCAAGGGGGCTCACACCTGCCCACGCATTTGCAGCCCCTGTGTGCTGGGAGACAGGAGTCCTGGAGGTTGATTGATGCTGTGTATGAGTATGCCCTGCGGCTAGCAACACAACTCTTTGGTCCTCTATTCCAGCAAGATGGGTGGCCTGATCTCGACTCAGTTAGGTCAGTCGGCTGGTCTCTCTTTTGATCTAGGCTAGGGTCAAGCAGCCCGTCCTGCAGGCAATCACATGGTCTTGTGAGTGCCATCAACGTGAGGCAGTGGTTGCATATATCCTCCCATACCCCTGTGGCTTCTCCGTGGTGGGTGGGGGCATGGGAGGATGAATTGAACAGCTCTTGCATGGCAACTTTACCAAAGAAAAACCTTGACTGACAATCCTGTTGACGAACTCAGCATGAAGCTGACCAAGGCTGTCACCTTGGAGCCTTTCAAAGTCCTTGATGACAAAAGTAAGAGAATGGGTAAGGCTCTGGCATCGGTTCAGAGAAAACCTACCCAAGAACCTCGGGCTGGACCCTCCAAACCAGCCCCTGGCTCTGAC
>NW_028234405.1:30984631-30987131 GCF_977035675.1 Penaeus japonicus
TACTCTTGCTTCCTTGAAGTGGTCAGGGAAGTAGCCAGCAGTGAGAGAGGCATTATATATGTTTGCCAGTCTCAGCAACATCTTGTTTGGAAGATTTTGCAGGATTGTTTTGTTGATCCTGCTTTTGCCTGGAGCAGTTCTATTCTTGAAACTCTGAATAGTTCTTTTGACATCTGTGGGGTTGATCTTGGTCATTAGTGGATCTGTGGGATCCAGTCTAGTGAAGTCAGAAGCAGCTTCTGGATATAGGAGGTGCATGTGCCTTCCTATTTCCTCTATGATGGTCTCCTCGAAATCACTGTCAAAGTTCTCTTCTTCTTCTTCGGTAATTCGGAAACAATTTCTCCAGTAATTTCTGAACAGGATTTCTTGTTCTTCTTCTTCATGAATCTTCTCATCCTGTTCGTTGAGGAGGTAGCTACTTCTGCTTTCACTTCTTCCCATCAGTTTCTTTATTCCTGACCAGAAGGACTGTGGATCTTTTCGGTCCCATTCCACTTTTCGAACAAGTTCTTCCCACTTGTCATTTGCTGCTCTCCTCCAGTGGTTAGAGAGTTCTCTTTGCAAGCTTCTGTATCTTGCTCTCAGGTCTTGCGTCCATCCATGGATCCCTGCATAGTGCTGCAGGTGATTCGACTGTATATTTAGCAGTCTTACTTCAGCTGTTAGCCTTGGATGGGGGATAGTCCTGTGGTTGCTCTTGGGTACATGATGAGCAAGTGCAGCTTCAACATCGCTGTACCACTTTTCGACTTCCTCGTCAATCTCTTCCAATGTTGCAGTCCTCAAGTTGGCTGCAGGCTTGGACTGGAGCTCATCCTTGAATCCTCCCCAATTAGCCATTCTAAAGTTGAATCTGCTAGAGTTTAGGCTTTTCTGGATTGGGTTGGATGATATCTTGAGGATGATGGGCAGGTGGTCACTGGTGCTTGCAGGGCCCGGTTCCATGATCACGTTGTGATGGGCTTGGTTATTGCACAGTGCAATATCTGGTTTGGTTGATGTGTTCCCTGTGATGTAAGTAGGGAAGTCTGGTCCCATGTGGATTAGATCTCCATCAGCAACCATTCTAGCAATAGCATTGCCAACCTGGTTGCCTGCTCTATTGTTTAGCATTGGATGGTTGGCATTGAGGTCTCCCACTATGTATGTGGGTAATCTTCGTCAAAGCAGACTGTATAAGTCTTGCAGTGGAACAATTGCCCTTCTTGGAGGCAGATACATTGTAGCCACTACTATTGGACCTCTGCTGGTCTCTATCTCCATTGCCAGCATTTCATCAAAGTCGTCGAGAATCTTATGTTTGATTTCTCTTCTGACTGCTATTGCTATGCCATCACTTGCTTCTCCAGTCCTGTTCCTCTGATAACATAAGTAGGGGAACAGTTTCAGCCTGTCTGTGTCCTTCAAACCATGACTGTTGATCAGGACTATATCTGCATTTAGGGCTCTATACATGCCCGACAGTTCGTTCCTACGAACCATAGTCCACTTGAGGACGTTCTGCTGAACTACAGTGATTGTGTGATTCACTTAGATTTGGCTGCAGGTCCATCTTCATGCCTTTCTTGGGACTCATCATAGCCATTCCTCCTCTTCCTGTAGGTCTCAGGATCGAGGTAGGTGTTAGCCACACCAACGAGATTTAGGGAGGCTGCCCTGATTCTCCTATCGATGATACTGGCACATTCATCAGATTTCAGCCTCTGATTATTGTAGTATTTCATCCTGCCATTTTTTATGTATTCTGCAACCTCATCATCATCAATATTGCCGTTTGTAACGGTTTTCTCGGCAGTGTACAGGATGACTCCTACAGCTTTGCCCTTTGCTTCCCTGGCCTTCTTCACATTCTTGCACCTGTGTGGGGATGGCACCCTCACATACTGGGGTACTGGTGCAGTGGGCTCTTCCAGTGGCGGCATTTCTTCTTCAAGAACTGGCAGTTCTGGCATTTCTTCTTCTTCAGGTGCTTCTGTGGGGGTTTCTGTAGGGAGCATAACCCTCAGGATGCCTGCCGAATTTACATCATTTGGAAGGTCCATCTCAGGGAGGTTATTTCGCCTCAAGGCTAGCTTTGCTTGTTCTGCAAAGCAGCCTGGTTGTGCAAGGTTGGCCAGGTGGGCATGCATCAAGGCAATCAGGGTCTTGACAGCCAGGTTGTTGGGCAGCTGCATGATGGGTGGCTGCGTCTCTTTAATCGCCGTTTTGGTAATTTCGGCTGTGGCTTTGGCTGTTTTTTCGATCGTTTTCTCGACCTTAGCTGTAGCCTTTGCAGTGTTCTTGACTACTTCACTCAGTAGTCTGGACTCTTTCTGGGTTTGGATCTCTTGCTTCTTTTCTACTGCCTTTGTGATCTCTTTCCTTCTAATAGGGCAGCTTCCAGAGAGAGTCCTGTGTTCGCCTCCACAGTTTAGGCATTTTTTTGTGGTGTTCTTACATGTCGTGAACCTGTGTCCGGTCTGACCACATTCACTGCATTTTTCAGCATTCTTCTTGG
>NW_028234405.1:31017131-31022131 GCF_977035675.1 Penaeus japonicus
TGATGAGGGAGGATTCCACCAGTCTACGAGCGTGGACATGGCAGAAAGAAGCAGAATGCGGGCAGCTGTCCAATCCATGAGGTGGCATGTTTCAAAACGATGGTAATCCAGCTTGCCGAAGGAACGACGGAGAAAATCGATCTTTCCATCCACATACTGCGGGTTACAGATGCGCATATGTCCACGCCCGTAGACTGGTGGAATCCTCCCTCATCAACAGGCCTACTAATTTCAAACTTAACAGTGTTTTTTCTCCTGCCAACAGTCTATTTGCGTCCCATATTCTTAGAATGTTGCCTTACGCCGGCCATCCGTCTCACATACCGCCCGACACGGTGACCTGACCTGCTTAGATGACGGTCACCTGCCCACTCTTGCCTTCGTTTCCGCTCACCTGTCCTCAACAGCTCTGCTTGTACCGTGCTGCTTCACCTTTTTCCCCTTTCTATACCTGCTTCACGCCATTCTCTTCAGACCTGAGGATAAAATCCAGGTGGATTGCGAAACTGTTGTCTCATATAATAAATATGTTTTGTGTATAGTGGGTTTATCTGCCATTATATCAACAAGGAAGAGTGTTTTCCATTCATATATATATATATATATATATATATATATATATATATATATATATATATATATATATATACATATACATACATATACACACACACGGGCGGACACACACACACACACACATATATATTGGCAGCTGAACAGTGTGGACGTGCTGATCTGTTGCTCTGAAAAACTCATTTCTCATCCCCGCCTGCCACGAGGCTGGGGGGAAATGAACAGAGATTAGTGAAGTGTACAAAGCACTGAATGATCTAGAAAAACATAGGAAAGACAAAATAGAAAACAAATTAGAACAAAAAACAACTGGAAAAAAAGAAGTGGCATCAAGGAGAGTGGGGAGGTCAAAACGCTGGGTCAGCTGTGTATGTTCAGCGTGGCCCAGTTGCTTCCAAGGTGACCTTGACCAGACTTAAGTAATTCTAGGGGTATAAACTACATGTTTAGACCAAGGAGAAGTAAAAGAAACTCTAAAGCTGAAAAATGTTTTAAAGACAATGAAACAAAGTAATTTGTATGCCAAACCTGCGATAGGAAAAAATGCCACAAATGTGAAAATACTTACTTGAAAACAGAAAAGAAATTATAAGTAATATTGATACTTACCTAACAGGCATCAATGAACTGAAAATAGATATTCAAGAAGATATATATAGAAAGACTGCAGCTGGTGCAGAGACATCAATACTAAAAGTAATTTTAGTATTGAAACTGAACTGGAAAAAAAATCCAAGTTGTGACGATATATCAGAAGCTAGTTTTAAAAAAAAGAAAGATAGGGACACAATGGCAGAAAATGCACTTGTACCCGTATCAGACAAACTGAAAAAAGTAAATGAGTCATATCGGTGAACAAAAAATCAGCACATCCAAAAAGTGTGAGGTGGTTTGCCTACTAGAAACATAATTCAGAAAATATATGGAGAATTTAAGGACTTCAAGATTCAATGCTTGAGGGAGATGCAAATATTGAAAGATGAAATTTATGAATTAAAACAAGAGCAAAAAGAAAAAACTTAAAAAAGTTAACTCAGGCTGCTGAATTGGAAACAGAAAAGGCTGTACAAGACACTAAAATGTAAAAGTAAAGCCAAAGAAGGAACAAGATAATCCAACAGGTGAGCCAAGTAAACTAAATCAGGAAGATTTTTTTCTGAAATAGTAAGGTAATTATCAGATACAAAGGTCAAAAATATTCCAGGCAATGATATTTCAGACACTGAAAAAAAAGATGAGGTTGACTGGAAGGTTGTCAGCGTCAAAAAAAAAGCAACCAAAACCAAAACAACCTACAAAAGAAAAGTCGGAGAAGAAAAATGAAGATACATTCAGAGCAAATAGGCTCTTTATATACAATCTGGAAGAAAAATAAGAAAATGATCCTGAAATCAGAGAAACAAATGATTTGAAAATGATTAATATCATAAAACTGAAGCACAATGAAATTATCAAAGTTGAGAGCGCCTTTAGAGAAGGCAAATATTTAAAGGAGGCTTTGAGACCAAGGCCAATTAAGGTCATATTAGAAAATGAAAAACAAATGGAAACTGATTGGAAAGAACATGAAACTAAAGAAAACTGACGAATATAAAGAAGCATGAATATCACCGGAATTGAGCTATGAAAAAAGACAAAGTCAAAAGACTTCGATGAATAAACTAAGAGAAAACAGAGAAAAAGACGGAGTAGGAAAACACTGGTATATAACCAAGAATAGACAAGGACATTCAGTCCTTCTAAGCATACCTATTCGAACAAAGGCAGGCGATGAAACGACCACCGCTACACCGTGGGAAGGTCCAGCTCCCCCAAAATAGGGGGATATTGGCGCGATAAGATATGAATGAATATATATATATATATATATATATATATATATATATATATATATATATATAAATAACCAGACAAAACCAACATATCTAGAGGACATGGCAAAGATCAACAATTATTCAATGATAGCTCTTACAGAAACACATCTGAATGAAGACAAAAAATGAAAAAAAATAGAATTAATAACTATGAGCTAATAAGGAGAAATAGAAATAAGAGAATCATAGGAAGAGTAGCCTTTTATATCAGGAAAGAATTAGCAACCAGAATGGATATTGTAATAGAATACTCTATTAATACAGTAGAAATACTAGGGATATTGACAAGAGATACAAAAGAGTTATACATTATTTTATACAGACCTGGAACAACAGAAACATCTGTCAATGAATCACTAGACATTATTAATAATTACATTGTGAATTTAAGGAAAAATGAAGCTATTATGATACTTGGGGATATTAATTTCCACTTTATCGACTGGGAAACAAAGAAAATAAATATAGAAGCAAATGTCACTAAAAATGAAAAACAACAAGCGAGAATGCTTTTAGATTTTGAAGAAAATGTTTACCTTAACCAAATCATCAAAGTTCCAAAAAGGGAGGAAAATATACTGGACCTTGTTTTTATTAGTAGAGGGTAAGATGTACACAACATTTCATCAACTTATACAACTCAATCAGACCAGAACATAATTAAAATCACAATGAATAAGTTCAAAATTAAGAAACATGGTGAAAAACAGATAGCGGAAGCAGAAAAGAGTCAGATTTTTAAACTTTAGCCACAATCAAATAGATTGGAAAATAATAAATGCAATACTAGAATAAAGATATAGAGGTCCTCTTAACACCAAATTATAAACTAATGAAGCTTTATAATGCATGTAAAGATGTTTGTGCCCCCCAAAAAATCAACGAAACAAGAATATTATACCAAGAGATCGAAGTATCATGTTAAGAAACGAGAAATAAGATTAAAAAAATGGAAAAAAATCTACAGATCATGTCAAGAGAGAAAGGATCAAAGCAGAGGTAAGGCTATTAGAAGATAAATTAAAACTATAAGTAACCAAAAACCAGCCGAAGAAAAAAAGAGCTGTGGAAGCTATAAAACAAATTGCTTTTTTTCTCTTACTCTAACAAGTTAAAGAGGAGAACAGAAATTGGGCCTCTTGAGAATAATGGTGCATTGGTAACTGATTCAAATAGCTGAATTACTCAAATTGCAATATGAAGATGTCTATTGTGTCCCAAGAATAGAAAAATTAATATCAGACCCACAACAACATTTTAATATCATTAGTAACGAAGATGAATGTCTCACTGACTTTATTTTCAATGAAAAAAAATATTCTTGAAGCAGTAAGTGAAATCTCAGCAAACTCAGCAGCTGGACTAGATGAAATCCCAGCAATCTTAAAAAAAAAAAAAAAAAAAAAAAAAAACTGCTAAGAAACTATAGCAAAGCCACTGGAAACTTTGCGGAGGAAATCTGTGGACATGGGGATTATCCCCAGCTTATTGAAAGAGGGTACTATAATACCAATATATAAAGGTGGAAACAAAGGTCAGGCCAAAAATTATAGACCAGTAATATTGACATATCAAATAAGAAAGATATTTGAAAGGGTATTGAGGAAAAAAAATCGTCTAGTTTTTAGACAAAGAAAACAAGATAAATCCCGGGCAACATGGATTCAGAATTAGTAGATCTTGTTTATCACAGATCCTGGCACTTTGAACACATACTAAGGGACCTAACTGAAAATAGAGAAATTGATGTAATATACCTAGACTTTGCAAAAGCTTTTGACAAATTAGATCACGGCATTCTGCTACATAAGATTAAAGACCTTGGAATCAGGGGGAAAGTTGGAAGATGGATTTACAACATCCTAATAAATCGTGAACAAAAAGTACAAATTAAAGGATTTTATTCGAAAGAAACGACTATTATGGGTGGAGTCCCACATGGGTCCGTTCTTGGGCCCTTGTTATTCCTTATTATGATTGGTGACATTGATAATGGTGTGAGACACTCGAGAGTAACATCATTTGCAGATGATACAAGAATAAGTACACCCATATATATACAAGATAATGAAAACAAACTTAACGAGGATCTACATACCATCTGTAAGTGGGCATATGATATGAAATTCAATGCAAATAAATTTGAAATCATTACATATAGTCCAACTGGAAATTTAAGAGCAAGATCATATTTTGTCGAAGGTGTGGAAATTAAGGAGAAAAGGGTAGTAAAAGATTAAGGACTCTATATGAGTAATGACATGAGTTTCAGTCACCATATAGAGCAGATTGTCAAGAAAGGAAAAGTTATGAGTGGATGAATAATGAGGACTTTTAACACAAGAGACCCAAAACACCTTTTATCATTATGGAAAATATTAATGACCCCAAGATTAGAATACCAGTGCCAAGTATGGAACCCGAATCTTACAAAATATATAATGTTAATAGAACAAGTCCAAAGAATCTTTACACGCAAGTTAGATAATATGATGGTTCTAAACTACTGGGAAAGACTAAAAAAAACTAAGACTGTACTCACTGCAAAGGCGG
>NW_028234405.1:31057131-31059631 GCF_977035675.1 Penaeus japonicus
CTTTCTCTTTTTTTTTCCAATTTGAAGTCAGGCTTATGATCCAGTTACAGATACTCTCTCTCTTTCTTTCTCTTTCTCTCTTTTTCTCTTTCTCTCTCTCTTCTCTCTCTCTCCCTCTCTCTCTTTCTCTTGCTTCATCAAGCTGATCTCTCTCTCGAGTTCCCTTTTTATTACACTGTCTCCGCGTCCTCTCTCCTCTGCCTGATTTGCACACAAGTCCTGAGTCATTCCCTTTCCCATTCCCTTGACTCTATTTTCGAAGCCTTTTTGCTTCCTTCGATTCTTGGCTGTGATATCCATTCCTGCCTTTTTCTTTCTCTATACAACTTTTCGTATCAATTATTTCTTCTAGGTATTTAACATTTATTTTGGGTTGTGTTTCATCTTTGAATAGCTTATATAATAGTATTTTTAAAAATCTCATTATTGTTTCTCTTTCTTTCATTTTGCGTTTTTTTTTTTATCTTTCTTTCTTTTCTTATCTTTCTGTCTGTGATCATTTTCGCTCTTGGTATTTCGTAACTCTATTGACATAACACTGTTTTTCGCATGGCTTCCGTGATTCCCTTCCTTTCCTCTTTCCTTTTCACCTTCTCCCCCTTCTTGTCCTTAATCCTTCTTTTTCTTTTGCCTTCCCTACCTCCGCACCATACAGCCTTCCATCTCTTCCCTCGTCACTTTGATTTCTTTCCATCCTTTACTTCCTCCTCTTTCTCTCTCTCCGAGTTCTCCTGCACCCCTTTCTTCTATTCCAGGTCTTTTCAACCTTCTTCTCCCCACGTACCCTTTTGAGCATTCGTAGTGTCGACGATCCGTCCCTCCCCTTTGCGTTAAGTGAAAAAAAAGATACACGCGTACTAGCTCCTGAAGTCGCCACAAAGTAAAAAGTAACTGATGTTGTTTTTTTTCTTTCTTTCTTTTTTCAACACCGCACCAACGATCATCAGTAGTGTTATATCGCATGTTGCCATAAGGATGTTAACGAAATACGGCTATTCTGGCGACGGGGTCTCTGGGTCTACCTCACCCTGTCCACCACTCGTAGTCAGCGGACAGTCACCCACACGTTCAATCCGACTTTTATCAAAACTCGGAAGTGCCAACCCCTGATAAACTCCTGTCGTACCCCAAGGGGTATGCGTACCCTCAGTTCAAAAACCTTGCTCTATTCATACCTTCCCTCTCTCCCCTCCTCTTTCTCTTCCGTCTGTCTACCTCCCTCCCTTTACAAATCTTCCTATTCTATCGTCCTTCCCCCTCCTCTCCCCTCTATATATTTTCCTTCCTCCATTTCTTCTCTATCTCCCTATTTCTCATCCAATGCTTTTCCTCCCTTCCTCTCTCCACCCTTTACCTTCCTCCGTGTCTATCATTCTTCGCTCTCCTCCGTCTCCATCACCCCCCCCACCCTCCTCCGTCTCCATCACCCCCCTCCCCTACCCCTCCTCCATCTCCATCACCCTCCCGTCTCCCCCCTCTTCCCCTCCCTCCCCTCTTCTGCCCCAATGATATTACGGTTGAGAATCTCATCAGGGTCTTGCAGCCACTTAACCTAATAACATTAAGGTTGCGTGTTGCACCCCCTTGGCCTTGCAAAGTGACCTTAGATCTTTAAGATTGCATCCTAGACTTGGGCTGGCTTATCTAACCTTATCATGAGTGAAAGGGGTTGGGATGGGGTGAGGAGAAAGGGGTCTGTCATAAATCTATGTCA
Source organism: Penaeus japonicus (assembly GCF_977035675.1). Taxonomy (NCBI): domain Eukaryota; kingdom Metazoa; phylum Arthropoda; class Malacostraca; order Decapoda; family Penaeidae; genus Penaeus; species Penaeus japonicus. The sequence continues at coordinate 31,058,846 of NW_028234405.1, forward strand.
GTGTTGCAGACTCAACATGTTAAATAAAAACATGAGCTTCGTGTCACGGAAACGAGAAAGGAAAGCGTTTATTCCTTCATATGCAGAGGCATCAGCTATCCTGATGGTTTTCACTATGTCAGGTTCTTCTGTAACAAAAATTAATTGCTGGAAAGATTCATTTGATCAAACGGTGTCATTTTTTGGGAAGTAGTGGCGGATCTACAGAGAGAGGGAGGGGGGCGGGGGGGTTAGCTGGCCTCCCCCAACAGGCCTTGTCCCTTTTTCCATACTTCATTAAACTGTTTGTAAACCACACACACACACACACACACACACACACACACACACACACACACACACACACACATATATATATATATATATATATATATATATATATATGTACATATATATATATATATATATATTATATATATATATAATATATATATATATATATATATATATATATATATATATATATATATATATATATATATAACATATATATATACACATATATTATAATATATATATATATATATATATATATATATATATAATATATACACGCGTATATGTGTTTGTATATATATATATATAGATAGAGAGAGAGAGAGAGAGAGAGAGAGAGAGAGAGAGAGAGAGAGAGAGAGATAGATAAATAGGTGGAGACACACATACATACACACATACATATATACGTATATTTCAGTTTTACAGCCCCCCCCCCCCAACTCCCAGATAAAACCAAATTGCATTATCTGTGCCCCATCCCTCTGTAAAAATTATACATCTGCTAAT
>NW_028234405.1:31074631-31079631 GCF_977035675.1 Penaeus japonicus
ATGTCCTTCGGGTCGAACGTCCTCGGTCTGCCCATTACCTTCTCTGTCTTGCACCTCGAGGATAGCAGCATCTCGGGGGTAACGGAGGCATAGGAAGGTGTTTTGTAGATGTCGGATTCCCTCTAGAAATTCTGGGCTGCCGAGAGCTCGGAGGAAGAAACCAATGATTACTCCTGTTTATGTTGTTGGTGTGGCAAGAGAAGAAGTGAATAAGGTCGTTTTTATTCGTTTGTTTTATATACACGGAAATTATCGGTCCGGTGGGTCTCCTGTATATTCTTGTTTCGAGAAACGGAAGTTAGTCATCTCGTTCCTCTTCTTTTGGAAATGTATGTTGGGGTGCACCCTGTTCAGCCTTCTACAGGTCTTGGAGGTGCTACGGCGAGGACGTCGTCCACATAACGCAGCCACACTACTCTGTTACCCACGACGTGTCGGTAATGGTCGGCCTCGAGGGTCCCCATGAAGAGCTAGGCAAGGACTGCCGATAGTGGAGAGCCCCTTGCAAGTCCTTGGATCTGTTCATACTCATTGCACGGACCTCGAGCGGCCCAGTTCCACATAGGACGAGGAGGACGTACTCATTCCTCGGCAGAGGAGGCTGGTCCTCATCCAGTCCTTTGGTCGTTCGTCTAGCTGCTTCGGTGGGTTCGCTGATGGGAACGTTAGTGATAAGCGATTTGACATCGAAGCTTACAAGCCTTTTGCACCTCGTATGCCGAGGAGTTTTGCCATTATACCGCTGGAGTTGGATAGATGACAGCCACTGATGGAATGAAGGGATGAAAGAGGTGAGAAAAGTCTTTATATATATATATATATATATATATATATATATATTTATATATATATATATATTTATAGATATTATATATATATATATATTTATATATATCATATATATATGTATATATGTATATATATATATATATATATATATACATATACATATGTATTTACATATACATACATACATATCTATAAACACCTAATCAAATATCTGTGCATTTGCATTATTTTAAAACTTACTTCATCATATGATTATACGATGATCCGGACGGTTTACTGGATAAGCATAATTTTTTAATAATTTATTTTCAAAAAGTGAAGACACTAATATTCATTACACACCCACACACTGACGCACCCCCCCCCACACACACATACATGTTTTATATATATATATATATATATATATATATATATGTATATATATACATATACATATACATATATATATATATATATATATATATATATGTATACATATATATATATATATATATGTATGTATGGTAAGTTATGATGTAGTCCTTTTATTTACTAGCTGAGTCTAGTCCATCGGGAAGTGAAGGTGCGGCGTATGAGCCAAGATCAATTGGAAATTAAAAAGAAAATATGAATGTGTATGAAGTATGTATTCAAAAAATCAAAATTACCAAGCATATCTAATCCTTTTAATAGGCGTGACTTGAAGTTAAGATTTGGGACAAAATGGGCAAAATAAATTAATATATATATATATATATATATATATATATATATATATATATATATATATATATATATATATATATAACATTGACCTAGCGGTCGTTCCGTTACGGAATAGGTGATTTACCTTGATAATTGTATGATAGACCATGCTTGTGGTCGGTAAGATTGAACTCGTCCCGTGGGGAAATGCTGTCTTAGCTCGAGATCAAAGATAAATATGATGAATTATTAGACTATGCTAAGATATTTCAATTGCGTGGCCGAACTCGTCCTTATGAAATTTGGTGCGGCGTAATAGCCAAGATCGGGGCAACTGAAAGGAATACTATAGACATGTGCATAGCTAATAAAAAAAATGAGTTAGCAAGCCTGGAACGTCTGATAAGTGATAAGCGCGCTATCTCTGTTTGAGATAAATAATTGTGACGTCAGGTTGTCAAGATCTCCATGGCACAAATTAACCCGTAATTCGTGGTTTATTCAATTATGGTACCATAGTTTACGCAGAACTAGGGTGTAAGATGCATATGCAATGGGCGACATGCAATGAAGTCCCGATAAGTGAGGTACAGTGGTGGGATAGAGGCAAAAATAAGCTGAAAATCTATAAAATATGAAATGATAAATAAACCTTTTCCTGACTACCGACTGTTACGTTCAGTAATATAATGATAATATATTGGCGTTCCGATAGACCCATGAAATATTTTGAAAGGCCAGAAACTGGGAGAGGCCCAAAATGATGACACATTTGCTTAATGTCGTCGAAGTCGACAATTGCTTAAAGTTGAAAATAATGACAATCATATCATGTGATGTTTAAAGTTACTTGCCATTAAATTATTAAATATGGAATTAACAATAATCAATAATGCAATGAAAAAAGCAAAGATAGTCAAATATGACTAGACAATGAAACAGGAATAAAGCTAAGAAACGAACATGCATCTGTCAACATTTTAGCTAAATGAGATGATAAGTCACCATATGAAGTGATGAAACATGAAATTATGTTAAGATATGAAACAATTGCCATAAAAATTATAATGAATTAACTATCATAAGTACACAAAGTAATATGATTAAATAGCATTATCAAAAACATTGATTGTCGAATGTTGCGAAATATAGAATTTCACACAGACAGTATAAAGCGTTCATCCAATTATCGGATTACAAAGTGATTGTAGAGTTAGGTCAGTTAGTGACCGTTAATCGAATCTCAAGTGACAAACTATGTCAAGTTCAAGAAATTCGGAGATATATATAATCATGCATTAAGAAATAGAGTAAGGTAAAACAATACCATACAAACGTATATACAGACAATGGTATAAATGAAAATGTAGATAAAATTACATGGATAAGAAATATATAAATCTTAATTGCCGAAAACGATTGTCTTTCGAATTCACACAGTTAGTGTAGGATAGGGTCAGGTGTAGGTCACCTACAGTAACATAATATTCCAAAGTAACGCGGTCAAGAGTGACCACAAGGGATGGAATGGTCGCGAGAAATTTAACACATTTTCAAAAGTGGCCCATTCTGAATGACCATACGGATGGGTCAGGGGTCAAGTGAGGTTAGGTCAGGACCTGGTCACATAGAAAGCAATTATATAATTAAATGCATATTAAAGCAAAAATAAAAGAAATGTATATTACATTTTCAATATTAAATAGCAGATATAATAAATGCTAACGCAAAGCTAATTATACGAATACACTGTATATATCATATTCAAGAATAGGAAAATATGTGAATTCAGAAGAAAAATGAATAATCACACGAGATCAAATGACGAATTTGAGACATGCAATTAGCAAAATTTTTTTGTTCGAAGAAAATCGACATGTTAAAATTCGCATAGGAACAAAAACTTAAGAGAGAGAGAGAGAAAAAAAATATATATATATTTACCAAATACATGTTAAATAGTAAAGAGAACGAATAACATATTCATCGGAAGACACATAAAAAAAATGATGCGAAATTATTACGTTACCGAATGTTATCGAAAAGTTATTTAGTGAAATGAACAAGACGATATGTAAAAAAATACCACTAATTAACAAAGTGAGAGAACCTTAGATTGACTTACCTTCAGTTCTTGAAAGGAGAAGAGTGATAGCTTCACTGGGAGATTGTCCTGTTCCTCTTAGTGCTGATGTAGTTCACAATCACAAAATACACACTTAGACAATAATAAACGTGACAATAAATGGTCCCAACCATTACCATATGTGGTGGGAAAATAAGTATTATTTAAGTACGCGCGAGCGGCTCACGACTTTAATCAAAGAATATGCTAATATCCTACACTCTTAATCTAAAAGGAGTATTTTTTTTTCTCCAGATATCACTAATTAGTGAAAAAGATAGCATAAAGAGCCACTATTATGTCTAACATGTGTAAAAAATAGAACTAGGTCCTATCATTTTTGTTACGAATCATTTCAGAAGTATAAATATAGAAACAAAATCTTTGTAGTGAGTGGTCTACAAAAATAGGGGGCGGGCACGATCCCACCGCTGCCACCAGTTTATGTGATGGGTGTATAGATGTTCTAATTACCCACACATAATAAATAAAGGGTTGATGTGAAACACGATAGCTAAAAACAATGACAATATAATATAAATGAGATCTGAGCTATAGTTATATCGAGAACACCAAAGAAACACTGACAGTGCACAGTATATGAAATAAGTCATTAAGGCACAAGACAATATCTACCTGGTTTCCTTGAAGAGGAGTCGAAGGGAAAGGATAAACTCTCGACACGACCTTGATAATATATATATACATACATACATATATATATATATATATATATATATATATATATATATATATATATATATATATGTATACATACTGTATGTGTGTGTGTGTGTGTACAGATGTGTGTGTGTGTTTGAATACTTTATTATGTGTATATTTATATGTATATGTATATATATACATATATATAATATATTCATCTATATATAAATGTATATATATATACATACATATATATATATATATATATATATATATATATATATATATATGTGTGTGTGTGTGTGTGTGTGTGTGTGTGTGTGTGTGTGTGCATATTCATCTATAGATAAATGAATATATATACATATATATGTATATATTGTGATGGTATAGAGATGTTCTAATTACCTACACATAATAAATAAACGGTGATGTGAAACACGGTAGCTAAATAACAATAACAATACATTATAACTCAAGATATATAACATTTTTTACAACAAGGGGCACGACATATAAACGGAAGGGGGAAACTAAGTCTATCGCAAAGCTAACGAGATCTGAGCTATAGTTATATTGAGAACACTAAGGAAACACTGACAATGCACAGTATATGAATTAAGTCACTAAGGCACTAGACCATATCTACCTGGAATCCTTGAGGAGGAGTCGAAGGGAGAGGTTGACCTCTCAACACGAAGGCTGAACTGATTCTGTCTGAATCTAAAAAGAG
>NW_028234405.1:31132131-31137131 GCF_977035675.1 Penaeus japonicus
ATCGCTTAATAATCGTTCTAGTTATTACTTTTTTTTCGCTGGAAAAAAACAAAACAAAACAAAACAAAAAAAAAACAATGTCATCTTCAATTCTAAGATTACTTGGTTGTTCATTCCTTAGTTTAATCCCTTTCTCCTTTCAATCTAGTCTCTTAAGCATTTCCTCTAGGCAAGCTGTAAACAGCTTTGGTGAGCATGGATTTTGATGCTCCCTGTTCCATCTCTGTTTACTGGTATTGTCCTACAATAGACCTCCTCTACTCCTTATTTACAGATTGCTTCTAACACTGCCGTTGTCTGTACAGAGTCGAATGCCATTTTGCAATCGACAACTGCCACATACAACGGCTTCCTATATTCGTTCGCTTTCTCTCTTATTGTCTGGATGTGGTCATGTTGAGAATCCACTGCGAGAGACTGCCTATTCCCGAGATGGTTTTGAATCTAATGTATCGGATATATGGTTTGTGATGATTGTTGTACACAGTTTATAAATTACTGACGTAAGGCATATAGTTGGGTATTTCTTCCGTCGTTAGAAATATTAATAAGCTTCACTGCCGCAATCTCTCCTGCATCTTATATAAGACTAACGCTAATTCCCTCTTTTCCCGATGTTTTCCAACTTTCCATGCCTTTTAGTGCCTTTTCATTTCCTCTACCGTAGTACTTGAGTCGTCTCCAATTATTGTGTTTACCTCCGTTCGTACCTGGTCGTTAAAACAGATTAAATGACTATAAAAGTCTTCTACTGCTTCAGTAAATTCACTCATGTTGTAAATCACCTCTCCATCACGTTTCTTTGCTGAATACTTTTGATTCTACCCTATTCTAAGTCTCATCTTTGTTGTTTTAACGCCGATGTTTGCAAACAATGCTTCACTTATTTTTGTTAGCTTGAAATCACGCGTATCCATTTCCTCATGGATCATTTATTCGATAAAAATGTAGTCTTAATATTGAGGGATCGACCTACCAGTTTCTTATCTTTTCTTATAAACCCTCAAAATCAGTAGCTGTTTGTTTACAGATTATATATATATATATATATATATATATATATATATATACATATATAATATATCTTAGAATATAGATTATATATATATATAATATATATATATATATATATATATATATATATATATATATATATATATATATATATATATATATATATATATATATATATTTATATATATATATATTATATATATATATAAATAGATTATATATATATATATATATAGAGGCGTATATATATATATATATATATATATATTATATAATATATATATATATATATATATATAATATATATATATATATATATATATATATATATATATATATATATATATATATATATATGCTTGTGTGGTATATATATATACATATATATATATATATATATATATATATATATATAGATATATATAGTTAAATATATGCATGTGTTATATATATATATATATGCATATGGTGAATATATATATACATATATTATATATATATATATATGCATGTGTGTATATATATATATATTATATATATATATATATATATATATATATATATATAATATATATATATACTATATATATATATAATATATAATTATATATAATAATATATATATATATATATATATATATATATATATATATATATATATATATATATGTCCCGTTATATATACCCCCCCCCCCCCTCCCCCTCCATCATCATATGAAACGTCCGCGTCACTCCATGCTCCCCGCACTCTCATACTATCTACCCCACCTCACGCACTCTATACTCACTACCTCGCTCACCTCTCTACCGCACTTATTATATCCCCCCTCATATATACCGCCTATATATATAATACATATATATATATACACTATATTATACCCTCCTGTATGTCACTCACCAGTCCTAGTCATGTGTGTGTGTGTGTGTCGCGTGATCGCCCCCCCCACCCTCGTGTGTGTCGTGCTAGGCGCTCGCTCGGCGACCTCTCGTCGTCACACATATCTCTTGTGCATTGTAATCATTTGATCTTATCATCGTAACCACGCTCAACATACTAGACTCTCATCAATGAATTTCTGCAACTTAAAGATACCTAAGTTATGTACCAAGTAGTACACGCGGATGGAAACGGAAAATCTCGCGTTATGACGAAATATTCAAGGATGTCTGCTGTAATATTTTAACTAGGAATAAACTTATCAAAGGAAAAATATACGTTATCAATGGAAAAATATATCACATATGACGCACGTAAATATTTCAGACGAAATAGATGAGGATTTTTAAACTTCGCAATAAAATGTATATTTATGTTTACATTTCACAGTTTATTTTTGTTGCTAGCTAACTCTTGCTCGTTTTCTATCTTTTGTGTTTGCAAGCATTCATTGGAATATCTATATACAATTTTGAGTTTAAAGAGACTAAATGAATAGGGTTTTATTCATTATTTCCATTGACAATACTCACTGTGGCTTAACTGCCCTCTTCAATATCGTTGAAAATAGCATAGAATGAGACGATTTCTGAGCGGCATTCCAAAAAGTGTCGACTTTCAAAAATATAATTATTTGGACATGATACTTATAATATTTTCATTTGTAATAATTTCGTCATGACTTATGAAGTAAATGCATTTCCAGAATTCGAAAAACAAAAAAGGCCTGAAATGATGAGTTGCCTTTCACTTTGTTCTATACAGTAACCTGATCCCTTCCCGGAATGTATTGAACCGTAAAGGAATTAATTACCTTAACTAGAATCCAGATATATTTTATTTTATGAACATGAATATGAATGATATCTCCTTTTACCATGGGTATTAGAAATGTGTAATTGAGAATGGAAGTATAGAGTTTATAAGCGCGGTGCATTTGAATGGTAATTATAGGGATAGTGTATCAAAATATGTTAAATTTTATACATAGCGGATTAGAATACTGACTTATTATAAAAGATTTTAGTTGGAGTGTTAAGCGAAATAAAAGTATCATTACATATTTTGCATCGCATCATATTGCAATGCCTTTTTTATTTGTGAAAATAATTATATATTAATAAACAGTGCATTCATTTCTTTTATGAAAGACAGTTATCAAGAAAGAGGAATACTCTAACACAGACACACATACAAAAATAATAATTCTGAACTTGAGGAATACACTCTAAGCAATATAAAATACATCATTAGCTGTCACAGAAAATCAGATTGTTGTATGTAGGGTGTGATTTTCTTTTATATGTTTTCATATATTTTTTTGTTGCTACTTTTACATCACTATATACAATATGCTATAAATATGTTATAGTCTAATTAACGTTTTTTGCGCTATGTATCTATTATCACCACACACACACACACACACAGACACACACACACACACACACACACACACACACATATATATATATATATATATATATATATAAGATTCATATTAATCGTATATATTATAATACATACATATGATATACAAAATAATAGACATATATAGCCATCAGACATATATATAGATGTTATATATATATATAATATCATATGTTGTTATTTATGTATGTATTATATAATAAAGAAACCAACTCTAATATATATCCAAGCACTACCTTACGATTACATATATACTACTCTAGATATTATATATATATATATATATCATATATATGGTATATATTTACTTATACGTGAATATATACTTATATATCAGATATTGTGTACGTACGTATCCTGTACTACTCACACCCCCCTATATTATACAGATATATTGAACTATATATAACGCTTTCGCTTACTCTAACTATATATAATCGTATATACTTACAGATATATATATATATATATATATATATATATATATATATATATATATATGTATGTATGTATATTGTAAGGATATCTGTCATGGGGAAGCCCGGAAATACATCCACCCAAACGAGGATAATGGCTTTGGGACGGAAGAAAGAGGGAGGGGCCCCGTTCACTTCCCCTTGAGGAGACTAAGTCCAATTCTCCAGGTGCATGTCCCTCAAGAGGGTCTGATTGCATTTGTTAGTCCTTGTTTAAAATAATAAATAATAAAGAAAAATATGAATAAAAGTATAAAAATGCCCAGAAGCAAATAAGTTAAAAGTTAAAACACTCCTAAAAAATGAATAAAAGAAAAATTAAAGTAAAATGACATGGGTATCTCTGGCTGGTGTGGGCCAGTGTATCTCCCTCACAAGATTGTTATTACAATAGCACGTCCAGCTTTGTCCTAACTGGCATGTAACTCGAGTCAGTACAACCTTGCTTTAGCGGCTCCTGCGTCGCCACAAGGGTATTTCAGGGTAATCCAGGGAGTGTCAGAGAAACACCAAGTACCAGAGACAACTGATTTATTCTCAGCTCGTCGGTTATTTATGGCCGGCGAGCTACTGGCATGGCAAATAAGTTCTTTTTTAGATGAAACAGATATAAACATTTGAAAAGTCAAGGACATTAATATTTATAATATTGTTTCATATTTAACAAACAAAACGTGCAAATACAATTTTAAAACATTAAAACAAATAGGAAGACGTAACATTATAACTATAATATCAGCCAAATGGCTCAGCGTGACTTTTAACATAAAATACAAGTATCACATAAAAGGAAATTATTAAGCAGAACATTACAAATACAAAAAGCTTAAAAAGACCAATACACAATGCAAAAAAAATAGAAAATAACAGGGTGACGTGGCCTTCCTGGTACGTAAAAAAGATCTCTAATAAAGATAATTAAAACAATTTCAAAATATAAAAGGTAAGTGACCACCACTTTTGTTGTTAAAATCTACTAAGTTATATATTAAAAATGCAAGTCTTAATAAAAGGAAAGATATTTACTGTAGATGGTCACAGATGCCGAAACTAAAATGCAAAGTAAGAAAATACCTATAAAACCAAAATTCCTTAAACATTTCAAAATTTGTCCTTCCCACTTTTATTTATGACAAAAG
>NW_028234405.1:31152131-31154631 GCF_977035675.1 Penaeus japonicus
TGTTCTACTTCAATTTCAATATTCTCATCTGGCAATAATTCATACAAAATGAAACAAGGGGTTCTTATTTATTTTCCATAGAGGTACTCTAATGGAGAAAACAATACTCTTATTAGCTATTTCCCTGTAAGCAAATAAGACAGACTGACAGTAACGATCCCAACATAAAGGGCGACCAGAGCATAATTTCTTATGGATATTTTTAAGTCGTTTGAGTTTTTTTTCTCAGTAAATTTCTGGAACTAATAATTTATTCTTGCTATTGATGAAAAAACATTAATCCATGAATGATTTCGTACTTTACAACTTACATTTTCCTACTCTGGACTTTATCCTTAATCATCCTCAAACATGAACACACATTCCCTTTGAATATCCATAGCTATCTGTTTTATTTATTTTTGTTTTTTTGTTTTATTATTGGTTTTGTAACGAATAACGTCCTTTGGACTTACCATAGATTCAGCAAGTAAGATGTGAGGATAGGGCATAAGGCCCTAAGTTCAGGTAATTAATAATGTTAAGCGAGAGGACTCTGCTAGCAGCTACTGTCTACTCAGTTAAAATTTTACTCGTTAAAAAAAAAACAAAAAAATGAAATATTCATACACAGTAATGTGAACTACTGATATCACTGCATTGCAAACAGAATCAAAGAGTATAATAACCCGTCTGTTGACAACAAATTATTAATCTGTTACATAATCTTTAGGTTTGCAAAGCTCCGTGTCCTTCTACAATTAGGCCTCCAGCGACTTTGTTTACCACACCCTTATACGTAACCACCTTTATCATCACATTTAATATTAGAGAAGTAAGATTAGGCATTTGAGGAACTTTTGAAATTTCAAGTTAGTTAAGAGCAGTTTTACATCTAAGTATCTGCTGTATCTGCCATAGCGGCCGAATTATATAGCCCCCGAATTACATCACTTAGAAAAAACAAAAAAACAAAAAAACATACATGAGGACTGCAATTACTGAAAAAAAAAATGATCAAGAAATCAAATACTGACTCATAATCTCCGTTTACTTTACTGTACAAGACCAAATAAGCCCGGAGCAAAGCTTTTACTTTATCATATTTTTTTATAATGTCATTAGGTGGAGATGCATAAACCTTTAATGCATGCATTTAATGAAGAGCCTGAATAAACAGGGGGTTGTCCTTATACCACTTATACAATTTAGCATTTTCTTTTTAATCGGAGAAATTACCTGTCAATATCACCATGACCTTCATTTAAAGTAAGTAATTTTAGTCCCTCATACATCGAGGTCACATGAGTAGGGGTCGTATATATACATAAACATACTATATATATATTATATTATATATTTTTTATTAAAATTATATTATATAGTATTATCTATATATATATAATATTATATATATATTTATTATAGTTATATGATATATTAGATATAATATTTAATACACAAACAACACACACACACACAACAACACACACACACACAAACATTAATATGTGTCGTTTAGACAATTTTTGGGATTCTTACTTTTTTTCTTTTAACACCTTTATCTTCACAAATATATTACCTTACATTGCCTATTTTTTGTAATATTGCAGAGAAAGAAAGAAATCCTTTACATACTTAAAATAAATTGTTTATTATTTAAATGATAAAAATCATATTTTTGGATTGTACCGTCTCCACACAATATTAACTCGTCCCAGCCTTGTGATTCTTAAACCATTTCCACACATATCCCACGTTCCCGGAATTCCGGTTTACGGTTACTAAATCATTGTATGTAATACCTAATGTGTGTGCCATGTACCAGTCATCATTGACCATAACTAGTCGTTAGAAGTCTTAGGATTACTTGTTGAAGCATTATGGGCAGAGGAAAAGGACTTGAGTCAGGCTGATTTTTCAGAAATGAAATTTATCTACAAGAAATCATCCTCGGCTGTAAAGAAATCCGCTCATATAAGTTAGTGTATCAATATCTAGTGTGTACAGAGGTGAAAAGGAAGATTGACAAAAATATCGAAAATTACGAGCCAATAACGTGGTGGGAAAGTGTGGAAGGAAATCCTGTTACCACCCAAGACAGGAGAGAATGTCTCGTTGATATGGTAAAGGAAAAGGACCGTTCTAAAGTACGTCAAGACAAACTAGCAGCTGACTTAGTGGGAGACTATGATATTACAATGGTACACCCTCAGCTGTTAGAAAAAAAAACTTAATAAGCTGGTGTTACCGTGCCCTGTAGGCCACCTAGAGTGCCAAGGACTAACCGAAGGCCATGCGGAGGAAGAAAAGGCCTGGCTTGGGCCAAAAGGCACACCCCCAAAGGGGCCCACTGGGACATCTGATGATTAGAGGGGAAAAGGTAAATATGACATTAAATTTTGCTGATGAATCGTTTGTTTGTTTCTACGCGAATTAATTTAAAAATTCTATTTCTCTAATATAATAAAATAGCGACCTATTTTCATGTTTTGATTCAAGAATTGGCTGCACCCTAAAT
>NW_028234405.1:31167131-31169631 GCF_977035675.1 Penaeus japonicus
AGTAGAAAAATTGCATTTCGGGTACACTTTCCCTCCACAAAACCACATTCACTGTCTCCAACCTCTGCTTTTACCCTTTTGTTTGCTCTGTACATCAAAATTCTTAAGAGGATTTTGATAATATGACTTATTGTTCTATGGAATTAACATTCCGTTGCCCCAGTTTTTTTCGGTTTTGCTATGAAAATATATCTTAGTAGGTCTACGGGTATGTTTCTTGTTTTATATTTTTCATCAATTATTTCCTTCATTTCGTCTTTTCTTAACATCCCTGAAGCTTCTGTCATTTCAATCTGTGACTAGTCTACACATGGAGCCTTTCCCTTTTTCGTCTTTTTGATTTCATGTTCAATATCTGTGTCTATTATATCCGGTCCTATATTTTCGTCTCTGGTGGATGGTTTGTTACCCCTTTCATCAGCGAAAAGATCTTCTATGTATTCTGACCATCTTTTCAGAATATCATCTTTTTCCATTGCAAGTGTACCGTCTTTAGCTTTTATACAGCCAATGGCGCTGCATATTTTCTTGTCGGATATTTCTTTGTTCCTATATATTTCTTTATTACCTGCATTCTTCAATCTTTCTATCCTTTCACACTTTTCATTTAACCACTTCTCCTTTTCTTCTAGACATTTCTTCTTGATTATTTCCTTTGATATTTCATATTGTCCTTCTGATTTTTGATTCGCTTTTCTCCTTTCTTCCATGAGATCTAAAATTTGTTTATTCATCCATTTATTTTTTTGTTTTTTTTTTATCCCTTGCAGGAATTATTTTTGCTGTAATTTCATTCATTAAGTGTCTATAATTCATAAAACGAGAATTTACATCAATATTCTCTTCACCTGATAGATGTTCATATCTATTTTTGATTTCCAGTTGGAAAGTTTCTCTGATTCTGGGATCTTTTATTTTTTCGAGGTCTAAATTTTCCTCTTTAGTCTTCATCGGTTTTTGATTTTTCAATTTGATTTTGATTGTTGCAACTACTGGGTTATGGTCGCTCTCTCAATCCGCACCGGGGTATGGTTTTGCTTGCCCTACCGCGTTCCTGAACCTCCTGTTGATAGTTATGTAATCAATTTGATTTCTAGCACTGTCGCCTGGACTTTTCCATATGTACAGCCTTCATGGCGGATGTTCAAACCACGTGTTGGTAATAACCCGATATTTTTCAGAACACCAGTCAGCCCATTTTTCACCTCTCATTTCTTTCTCCCATACCGTATGGATCTACTACATTTCAATTTCTTCCTTTTCCCACTTTTGCATTTAGATCACCCATAACAAATTTTACATCTTGTGATTTACATTGACTGTATACATCTGCAATCTGATCATAAAAAAATACTTTCTCTTTCTTGCTCTGTTGATTCTTCAGTTAGGGCATAACCTTGTATGAGGCTAACATTAAACGGATGTCCCTTTAAATTAGCATATAATACCCTGTCTGATATTGCACAGTATTCTAGCAGACTCCTGAGTGCAATTTTATTCAGCATCACCGCTACTCCCTTTTCACATCTTTCTCTTCCAGAAAATATGATTGTGCTATCACCTATACGTCTTTTCCCTTCACCCTTCCATCTGACTTCCGATATTCCCTATATGCTAATCTTCATTCTTTTCATTTCCTTTTCTACGTTGTTCGTTTTTCAATTCTGTAACAAAGTTTTAACATTCCAATTCCCGATCCGGTAAGCCTTTTTAAGAGACTTTGTATTAGTCCTTGTGTACTCTGCAGTCGTGTGATGCCGGTCTAGCTTCACCTGCAGTTCATGAGAATCTCGACCGAGCGAGGAGCTGTCCTTATATGGAACATCCCCATTGACGCTGTTGGCTTTGATATCCTTGTTTGTTCTGTCTATATTAATACTAGGATATATACTAAAGTAGGTGCCCTTGGATATCCCCTTTTCCTTCTTCAGCTGCAGTGACTCTACTAGCCTTGTAACCCTGGCCATTGATCTGCATGAGATTCCTCTGCCCAGCGTTGTTTGTTGTTGTTGTTTTGCTAACCATGAATTTCGACTCTAAAATTTGCTTAGCAAAATATCCGGCACCTACGAGTCTTCACGTATCCCTGACGGGGGACTCAGCGAGATAGTGCACCTTGTCCAAAGGTGGCCCACAGGCTAGTGGACAGCCATCAGTTGCTGCTACACACACACACACACACACACACACACACACACACACACACACACACACACACATATATATAGATATATATATATATATATGTGTGTGTGTGTGTGTGTGTGTGTGTGTGTATGTATGTATGTATGTATGTATATATATATATATATATTATATATATATATATATATATATATATATATATATATATATATATATATATATATATATATATATATAAATATATCTATCTATGAATATATGTATATATATATATATATATATATATATATATTATATATCTATCTATAAATATATATATATATATATATATTATATATATAATAAAATATCTATC
>NW_028234405.1:31174631-31184631 GCF_977035675.1 Penaeus japonicus
CAATTTTTACTGTATTTTTGTAGTAAAACTAATGCCATTAATACTTTAGTTCCCTCTTCATTTAGCCTTTACTCGTAAAGTAAATTTGTAAATACATTCTGCTACAATATATATATAATATTATTCTTAAAACTTTGTTTATAAAAGCATGTCGTTTTACAAACAGCCCTGTTACAAAGGGACAAATGTATTAACTTCTACTTCAGAATACCCAAAATATCTTATTTAGAACTTTTGAAATATTGTGTGAGTATATACAGCAAGTTTACAATTATGGTCTTTTTTATTAAATGATATAAAGACCACTTTTTCCTTAATAATGATTAAAAGGACACATTTTTCTTGATACTAATTAAAAGGTTATTTATTCTTTCCCTGATCATAATTATCTTGCATATTTTTATTGTCATTTATAGTAAAACTAATGTCATCATTACTTTAGTTCCCTCTTCTTTTAGCCTTAAAGTAAATTTGTAAAAACGCTCTATTACAAAGGGATAAACTTATATTATTATAAAAACGTTAAAAAATAGCACTGTTACAAAGGGATAAATGTCATTATGACAAAAATATCTTGTTTTAAACAAGAAAGAAGTAATGCGGACACTTTTCAACAATTTTCCTTACATGTCCCTTTAATACTTATTTTTCAGTCTTCCAAGTTACACATAATGTTGTAAGAAAAACAATTACCTTATCTTAAGTAAAAAAACAAAACAAAAACGTCTTTTTTTCTCTTAAATCAAAAGAAAAGACACATATATGTATGGGAGAGGAGGGATGGCGAGATAAAATAACGATAAATGAAAAAGAAAAATAAGGAAAAGAAAAATAAGAAAGAAAGGAAATTGAACGAATGGAAAGGATGGGATTCTTTAAATGGAAAATAGGAAAGATCGGAAAGAAAAAAAAAAGAATAAAGAGAAAAAATGGATACAAGGCAGTTAAAATGATTAAAGGAAAGAAAAAGAAACAAAAACCTGTGAAAAGATGAAGAAAGAGAAAAAAGAAAGACAGAGAAAGATCAGACAATGAAATGAAATTGTAAAAAGCGAGAGAAAGACGGATAGAGAGAAAAACAATACAACAAAACTGGATCAAGAAAATGAAAATGAAGAATGAAAAGAAGGAATATGAGAGAGAGAGAAAAAAAAAAAAAGAAGAGAGAGAAATAGGAAAAAAAGGGAAAAGGGAGAGGGAGAAAGAGAAATGTGGGAGGGGTTGAGGGAAGTGAGAGTGATAGAGAGGGAGAAAGTGAGAGATAGAGAGTTAGAGAAAGAGAGAGAAAGATAGGAAAAGAAAAAAGGAAGGGTGAAAGGTTTTTATAGATGAAATGGAAGGAACAGGGAGGTGGAGGGGAAAAAGGGAGGGGGTGGAAGAGAGGTGGGGAGGGGGGGAATAAGTGGGGATGGGGGGAGAGGAGAGAGAGAGTAGAGGGAAGAGGAGGGGTGGATAAGATAGGGGTGGGGGAGGAGGGAGAGTGAAGGGAAAGGGGAGGAGGTAGATAGGTAGGGGTGGACGGAGGAGGGGGGGGGGGTAGGATGGCGAAAGGGTGGAGGAGGAGGTAAAGAAAAAGAAGAAGAATGAGGAATAAGAGGAGGGGAAGAGAATAGAGAGAGGAGAAGGATAGATGGATAGAAAGGATGGAGGAGGAGTGGGTAAATAGGGGGAAGGAGAACGAAAGAAGAGGGATGAGGAAGAAGAGAGAGGAGGAAGAAAGGGAAGAAAAAGAAAGGAGGGAAGGGAAGAAGCCGACCAATCTTTTTAACAAATTTCTAAGGTAAAACCCTGAAATCCTGGAAAAAAACGCAATAATAATCATTTTAATACACATAAAGGGGGACACAAAAGACTTAAAGAACTACCGACCTATAAGCCTACTTTCAATCATCTATAAACTGTTCACAAAAATCATCACAGTCCGCATCACCATACATTAGATTCAAAACAACCTAGGGAACAGGCAGGGTTCCGCAGCGGATTCTCAACTACAGACCATATCCACACACTAACCCAAATATAACCCCTGTGTGTATGGCATTTGTAGTTCATTCATAGTTCTTTCTCCTATTCATAAATATCTTACAAATGAAAACCACCTTTTCCGTTTTGGCGGTGCAGTTTAATCAGCAATCTGTTATTATTCGGAACATTCGTTACTCAAGTGGTATAATGTCATCAGTTTACATTCATTTGTCAAAATAGTAATATAAGGGGATTATAATAAAAACTAGTCATATTACCGGTTGATGTATATTTGCTGACGGACAAAAAAAAAGTTATTTGAAGTTAATATCTATTACCAAGTGTTACATTTTTTTTTTTTTTTTTAGTTTCCTAATGATAAACATAATATATATTACCGTGCGATACATCTTATATACTTATCAGTAATATCAATATCTATTACATAGTAATACATTTTTTATTCTTATAATTATTATCATCATTAATAACATTAATATCACAGGATTCTTAAGGAGATGTCACAAGCACAACATCAATTGAAAAAGCCTTCAGTCTATCAGCCATATTACGCAACACTGGTAGATAATGAGTACGCCACTCGTCATCATTATCATCATCATCTCTACGACCTCGTCTTCCAAACCCGCTAGGAACGATAATTTTGTAAACGTCCCTATTCCCCATCGCTATAAGGGTTACTTGTTTGATAATGTTTTCAAAATAACGTCGTCTATTTTCCACTGTATCTTCCTTCAACCCGTTAACATAGTGTGCATCCTTTGACGTAGTAACGATCGTCTTGGCCTTGCTGTTATCTTCGAAGGGTTCGCCGAATCCAAACTGAGTCACACAGGCGATGAGACACGGACCATCCTCTCCCTCCGGTGGGTATTGTGGAATAACAGATCCTGGTTTCCCTCGAGTAGTCACATCGGCCCGATGCAAATTGTACAGACGTCTCCTCTTCCGATGAATTTCTTCATACTCGTATTCTTTTTGTAGAGACTTGGCAATACCGTATGGTTCGATAGATATAGCATTTACGCTATATAAGATGAAGTGTTGACTGCTTCTAAACTTGGAATCGGATACTCTTCCTACGGTCTGTGCTAAGGGAGCAATGTCCTCCATCATGTCTGAACGTGTCAGGTCGAATAATACACGTTCAGTCGAACCCCCTGTTTGGTTTTATACCCCTCTCACACCTGTCCTGCATCACCACCCACACGCGTGCGCGCGTATATCCATTGAAAATATCTACCATTGCTGTTTGTTTGTTTGCACTCACCCGTTATTTATATATTTTATCTAGTTATACGATTCCCAGTTTGAGAAACTTATTCCTTTACCCCTTACATCGGTCTTTTTCTTTTTTCTTGGGATGATTCTATTACCTATTCCTCCACCAATAGAATACTTTCTTAAAAATGGCTACCGGTAGAATTTCAAGTGGGAATTGCACCATTCTAAGCAACAAAGCTACACGAGGGACTTGTTCCAAAGTGAGTAACTTTGTTTCCGATGTTATTAATTTTATATTACATTTTTACCAGAAAGGGGACCCATGAGATTTTCCCTATCATCCCCAGCAATATTAGGCTGTCCATCGAGTAATGTTATAATTGACTTTGCGTATTCCTTTTTAGTTGAAGGTAACGATACATTAATCACTACATCTAGCGAGGGATTTCCTTTAATAGTATTGGAGACACCTGAAGGTGACGGTAACAAAAGTACACCGGGAGGAGGAGGGGGGGAGGGTGAGGGGAGAGGTCTGCAACATAAGCAGGTGCGAATGATTTGACATTGGAAAATATTGATTTTTGTTTTGCTCGAGGGTAATTGTTCTGGGTGGTGGATGGTGACGTAACGGTTTCCGCGTGGGTGGAGTTACCGTTTAGGAATTTACTGGCAATTTCTACGGGAAACAATACAGAATTCTCTCATCCTATAAGACTGGAAATAAGATTCGTTGTCAGGGGTAAGATAATGGATAAAATATTACCACCCCTTCTGGATAATAGTACACTTTTCTTTTTGTAAAGCGGCATTCTTTTCCGAGCGATTACTCTAATATCATTCTTGTATTTTGCGAGTTTATTGACAATACTCGCGCTAGTAGTAAATTTTTTTTAGAGTATCTCCGAAATACAGTTGACCTCTTTCGTCTTTAAGCCTTGTAATAACCATTTCCTAAATTTGGGGGAAGCCCGGGCGAGAAGGATTATTAAATCCTTGTATTTCAAAATAAAAATCAGACACATTGATAGGATGACTGTGGGTGTAATTCTACATAAAAGGTAACACATGTTCTTTGCCATTTTTTATTTTATTTTCGACAACTATTACATTTTGAAAAATGAAGAACAAGTTTGATATCCATTTTATCTCTTTTTTCCAATATGGAGAAAAGAATTTTTATTGTCATATTGCATCTACATAAATAACAATTTGTTTTGCTGGAAATGAAACTGTTTGATGGCAAAATATTCAGGATAAATATATAACATTTCTTTGTCAGCTACACATACTTTAAATATATTCTTCAATCACAATCCTATAAGACACATTGCATTTCTTATGTATGTACGTATTTTATAAGGAAACGTAAAGCAAAAATGTACGTTTATAACCCATTAAGGACAGCTGACTTCCCAATTTTACATCCATATGGAACGGGCATATTATGACAAATAAATAGTCATTAAATCAAGAAAAATAAGCATCAATAGATAGAAGAAAAAAACTCATCAAAGAATTTGATTTCATTCACATCTAATTCTGCTGGGGTTGGGTAGCATAGCAGTGATGAGTGACGCAGAAAATGAAAGGTGGTCTGTCAGACTGACTGTTCGTGACTGCAGCTGGGGGCCAATGAGTAGAATAACATATATCATTATAAATCAGCTTTGAATCTCATCCTATTATCATTATCATGATTATTATCAAGATTATCATCACTATTATTATCAGGCCATGGACTGAGAATTTCATTCGGGAAAATTACACATTCTTTAGGAATTAATGATATATACAAAGGTAGGTAGGTAGTGAGGAAAGTAGGAATATCAAAACAACAACTTAAGGAATCTTTAGACCTTATTGTTCTGTTCAAGATCCTCAAAAAGTAAACTGGATAAAATACATCTGTACATGATACTCATCATATATGCCCATGACTAGACAACCAATAAATATTCAAACCCAGCAAAAAGAAAAGAATTATTCATACAAATACATAACATCCATTTCAGAGTATCCTCAGAGTATACTGTTAGCCAGTACAACTCTGCTATACTGATAAAGAGAAGAGATGGGTAAAATATACTAATGGAATTACTAAGATATAACAAAATTAGGAGTAAATTTACCTCTTTTCCAGCTTCTCCGTAAGTCTTTATTATTTGTATCAGCTTAATGTTATCCTCTTGCTATGCAGTGCAGAGGTTTCCAATATATTTGTAATAGAGATACAGATACAAAATTACATTCCTAAATGTATTATCATGAAATATTTCCATGAAACCAGAAAGAGGACATATTGTCATTACCTGAAATTAAAGCAATCAAGTATGTTGTATATTATCTTTCTTAGTATAACTAATTTTTTTCCTAAACAAAATAGTCATGACTGATATGGAAAAATTATCTTTTCTACTGACATGAAATATGTTAATGACATGAAACTATATGTACACTGAAAACTACATTATACTGTACATGTAATTAAAACTATATCACACTACTGCATGTATATAAACATAGTTAGATATATAATCACACACACACAGACACAAATAAACACGCGTGCACGCACACGCACGAAACACACACAAACATAAATATGTATATACAGATTTATATATATTTATATTTCTTTATTTATATATATTTTGTTTAATATTATGCATCTTTCAAATATATTGTCATTTTTGTATGTGAATCATGTCATTAATACTTATGACCATATATGAACAAAAAGAAGTGAAAGTGCTTTAAATTAGACTTAGTAATCTGTAACTTTATTATTAATTTTTTTAATGGGCTTTTATGATTTTATTTAAGATTAAGGAATATAATGCATTGATATTGAATTGGAAGGAAAAGGCATTGATGGTGAATGGTTCAGTACCAAAGTTTATTTTCAGATTGGTATTTGCATAATTTTATCATCCAGAGATTTTTTTCTTGTAATAAATGAATAAATTATCACGTATATATTTTCATATATATATATATATGATTTAGATATATACTTTGACTTTCTGAGTGATTCATTTTAACAGATGTAATATAAACAGATTATTCACTTTTTGTGTATATGATAAAGAGGAGCCATGGTGGAGCTATTTTACAGTGAATCTTTACTTGTAGAATCGCACTCCATTTAAGATGAATTGTAGATGCAAGATCTACATAAAAAAATACCATTGTGTAAGGATATTCACATAAATACAATTTATTTAGTTATTGATATGTTGGATAAAATCTTTGTAAATAGCATTAGGTGGTAAATGTACACATCCCATTTGTTACAAACGAACATACACAGAAGCACAGGTGCCATATGGCATATCACAATGAGTTTTTTTTCTATCTATTGATGCTTATTTTTCTTGATTTAATGACTATTTATTTGTCAAAATATGCCCGTTCCATATGGATGTAAAATTGGGAAGTCAGCTGTCCTTAATGGGTTATAAACGTACATTTTTGCTTTACGTTTCCTTATAAAATACGTACATACATAAGAAATGCAATGTGTCTTATAGGATTGTGATTGAAGAATATATTTAAAGTATGTGTAGCTGACAAAGAAATGTTATATATTTATCCTGAATATTTTGCCATCAAACAGTTTCATTTCCAGCAAAACAAATTGTTATTTATGTAGATGCAATATGACAATAAAAACTCTTATCTCCACATTGGAAAAAAGAGATAAAATGGATATCAAACTTGTTCTTCATTTTTCAAAATGTGATAGTTGTCGAAAATAAAATAAAAAATGGCAAAGAACATGTGATACCTTTTATGTAGAATTACACCCACAGTCATCCTATCAATGTGTCTGATTTTTATTTTGAAATACAAGGATTTGATAATCCTTCTCGCCCGGGCTTCCCCCAAATTTAGGAAATGGTTATTACAAGGCTTAAAGACGAAAGAGGTCAACTGTATTTCGGAGATACTCTCAAATTTTCTAAAAAAATTTACTACTAGCGCGAGTAGTGTCAATAAACTCGCAAAATACAAGAATGATATTAGAGTAATCGCTCGGAAAAGAATGCCGCTTTACAAAAAGAAAAGTGTATTATTATCCAGAAGGGGTGGTAATATTTTATCCATTATCATACCCCTGACAACGAATCTTATTTCCAGTCTTATAGGATGAGAGAATTCTGTATTGTTCCCGTAGAAATTGCCAGTAAATTCCTAACTGGTAACTCCACCCACGCGGAAACCGTTACGTCACCATCCACCACCCAGAACAATTACCCTCGAGCAAAACAAAAATCAATATTTTCCAATGTCAAATCATTCGCACCTGCTTATGTTGCAGACCTCTCCCCTCACCCTCCCCCCTCCTCCTCCCGGTGTACTTTTGTTACCGTCACCTTCAGGTGTCTCCAATACCATTAAAGGAAATCCCTCGCTAGATGCAGTAATTAATGTATCGTTACCTTCAACTAAAAAGGAATACGCAAAGTCAATTATAACATTACTCGATGGACAGCCTAATATTGTTTGGGATGATAGGGAAAATCTCATGGGTCCCTTTTCCGGTAAAAATGTAATATAAAATTAATAACATCGGAAACAAAGTTACTCACTTTGGAACAAGTCCCTCGTGTAGCTTTGTTGCTTAGAATGGTGCAATTCCCACTTGAAATTCTACCGGTAGCCATTTTTAAGAAAGTATTCTATTGGTGGAGGAATAGGTAATAGAATCATCCCAAGAAAAAAGAAAAAAAAAAGACCGATGTAAGGAGTAAAGGAATAAGTTTCTCAAACTGGGAATCGTATAACTAGATAAAATATATAAATAACGGGTGAGTACAAACAAACAAACAAACAGCAATGGTCGATATTTTCAATGGATATACGCGCGCACGCGTGTGGGTGGTGATGCAGGACAGGTGTGAGAGGGGTATAAAACCAAACAGGGGGTTCGACTGAACGTGTATTATTCGACCTGACACGTTCAGACATGATGGAGGACATTGCTCCCTTAGCGCAGACCGTAGGAAGAGTATCCGATTCCAAGTTTAGAAGCAGTCAACACTTCATCTTATATAGCGTAAATGCTATATCTATCGAACCATACGGTATTGCCAAGTCTCTACAAAAAGAATACGAGTATGAAGAAATTCATCGGAAGAGGAGACGTCTGTACAATTTGCATCGGGCCGATGTGACTACTCGAGGGAAACCAGGATCTGTTATTCCACAATACCCACCGGAGGGAGAGGATGGTCCGTGTCTCATCGCCTGTGTGACTCAGTTTGGATTCGGCGAACCCTTCGAAGATAACAGCAAGGCCAAGACGATCGTTACTACGTCAAAGGATGCACACTATGTTAACGGGTTGAAGGAAGATACAGTGGAAAATAGACGACGTTATTTTGAAAACATTATCAAACAAGTAACCCTTATAGCGATGGGGAATAGGGACGTTTACAAAATTATCGTTCCTAGCGGGTTTGGAAGACGAGGTCGTAGAGATGATGATGATAATGATGACGAGTGGCGTACTCATTATCTACCAGTGTTGCGTAATATGGCTGATAGACTGAAGGCTTTTTCAATTGATGTTGTGCTTGTGACATCTCCTTAAGAATCCTGTGATATTAATGTTATTAATGATGATAATAATTATAAGAATAAAAAATGTATCACTATGTAATAGATATTGATATTACTGATAAGTATATAAGATGTATCGCACGGTAATATATATTATGTTTATCATTAAGAAACTAAAAAATAAAATGTAACGCCTGGTAATAGATATTAACTTCAAATAACTTTTTTGTTGTTGTCCGTCAGCAAATATACATCAACCGGTAATATGACTAGTTTTTATTATAATCCCCTTATATTACTATTTTGACAAATGAATGTAAACTGATGACATTATACCACTTGAGTAACGAATGTTCCGAATAATAACAGATTGCTGATTAAACTGCACCGCCAAAACGGAAAAGGTGGTTTTCATTTGTAAGATATTTATGAATAGGAGAAAGAACTATGAATGAACTACAAATACCATACACACAGGGGTTATATTTGGGTTAGTGTGTGGATATGGTCTGTAGTTGAGAATCCGCTGCGGAACCCTGCCTGTTCCCTAGGTTGTTTTGAATCTAATGTATGGTGATGCGGACTGTGATGATTTTTGTGAACAGTTTATAGATGATTGAAAGTAGGCTTATAGGTCGGTAGTTCTTTAAGTCTTTTGTGTCCCCCTTTATGTGTATTAAAATGATTATTATTGCGTTTTTTTCCAGGATTTCAGGGTTTTACCTTAGAAATTTGTTAAAAAGATTGGTCGGCTTCTTCCCTTCCCTCCTTTCTTTTTCTTCCCTTTCTTCCTCCTCTCTCTTCTTCCTCATCCCTCTTCTTTCGTTCTCCTTCCCCCTATTTACCCACTCCTCCTCCATCCTTTCTATCCATCTATCCTTCTCCCCTCTCTATCCTCTTCCCCTCCTCTTGTTCCTCATTCTTCTTCTTTTTCTTCACCTCCTCCTCCACCCTTTCGCCATCCTACCAGCCCCCCCACCCCACTCCTCCGTCCACCCCTACCTATCTACCTCCTCCCCTTTCCCTTCACTCTCCCTCCTCCCCCACCCCTATCTTATCCACCCCTCCCTTTTTCCCCTCCACCTCCCTGTTCCTTCCATTTCATCTATAAAAACCTTTCACCCTTCCTTTTTTCTTTTCCTATCTTTTTCTCTCTTTCTCTAACTCTCTATCTCTCACTTTCTCCCTCTCTATTACTCTCACTTACCTCAACCCCTCCCACATT
>NW_028234405.1:31192131-31194631 GCF_977035675.1 Penaeus japonicus
GGAGTTAAAGAGGGAAAGGAGAGAAGGAGATGAACCAGGGACAGGGCGGGTGAAAGCAGAGAAAAGTTAGACACAGCAAAGGAGGTAAGGGGTGAAGGAAGGAGGCAGAGGCACAAGAAAAAGCAAGCAGACGAGAAAAAGGAAACCAATCTACATAAAAAGTGAGACGTGACGAAAGGGGAATAGGGACGGGGGAGAGGAAACATAGAGGGAGATCATAGGAGGAGTAGAGGAAGGAAGGCAGGAGGCAAAGAAGGGAAGGAGGGGAGAAAGGACGAGGGAGAAAAAGGTAGAACACAGATAGGTACAATAGAAAAGAGAGAGAGAGACGAAATAGGGTTGCATGTTAGCCTAAGGCAGAGAAAATTGTATAAAAGGTCACGATGCTCATGCAATAAGGAGTCAACGTCCCTCGACGAGCAAGGCTCTGTCAGGCAAGAGGTGCATGAGCATGGGTACAGGATATCCTTTTTTCTGTTTTGTTTCCTTCCGACTCCGAGATGACGTCCTCTGTATGCATGGGTGTGGAGGTACTGAACGGTTCGGCTTCTTGACAGGAACTTTTGCTATTCAACAGCTATTGCATTCATTGTTATTATCATTTTTATTATCACTATTATTATTGATATCCTTATTATCATTATCCTCATCCTTATCATCATCATTATCTTCTTATATCTATTACTATCACTATCATTATCTTTATTGATCATTATAGTATCATTATCATAACATTATTATAACTCTGTTATCATTATCATCATCATTTTTATAATCATTTTAAATATTATTATTTTTTATTATTACCATTATTATCATTGTCATCATTATAATTCTCATTATTAGCCTTATCATTACCAACATTATTATCACTTTGATTACCCGTAGCATTAGTATTTCCAATGGAAAATATGGTTATACATTAAAAAAACAGGGAACAGATTTCTCCTCTCGCTTTGCCAATCTCGATTCGAATTTCCCAAAGACACCTGTCCCTTCTGGTAATGAAGATGATCATGGTGTTGATGATAAGAATGCCAAAAGTCATCGCACCGATGATGATCATAATAATGTTAAAAATAACAACAGTAAGCAGTAACAGTAGCAACTACAGTATTAGTTGTAGATTTAGTAGTTATATCAGTAGTGTAATGATAAATTTATAATGATAATAATAATAGTAATAATAATAACAATAATCACGATGTTACTGATATCAACCCGTTGGATACGGGTGACGTGAACGTACCGACGCAGGTAAACCTTTGTTTTCTTGTTTTCACTATTTTTTCACAGTCACACTAATGATAATAGTTATATCCCGTGACATGATGAAAAGTGCCATTACAATTACTATACTTACCGTAAGATAAAAAAATGGCACATTTTTCTCCTAGTATCATCACGGGGAAAAAAATCCTTGAAGGACGCTCATCCACTATGGACATAGAACGAAGACTCATAGCATGATGCCGGTGCAGGATATGCAGGCAGAAAGATAAGAGGAAGGTGAACCATCAAGTGCAGCATCTGTAATGTTCCCATGTGCCAGGGTGGTTTGTTCCCGACGTGGCACTCGCCGCCGTGAGCGCAGATCGCCTTCTTTTTCGCCATCTCGTCCTTACTTCATTGCAATTTTAGATGGTTGTGATCATCAAAAAGCCTACCAGATGGCACATATAAGGCTCTATATAAAACAAAACACTTTTTTTTTTTTTTTTTTTTTTAATTTATAATGAGTGAATGAAAAATAGCGATAAAGGCCTAGATATGTTGCGTGTCGCTCCTTCGTTTTGGAATAAAGCCTGTTTAGTGTGGTACGCAGGTAGCCCTGTGTTGATAAGAATGATTATGATAAAAACAACAACAATGATAATGGTCATAATAATTACAATAATAACCGGAGTAATTATGATAGTAATTTATAATGGTAACAATAACAATACTACTACTACTAATAAAAACAATGATGATGATGAAAATAATAATATTGATAACATTGATAATAATAATAATGATGATGATGATGATGATGATGATAATAATAATAATAATAATGATAATGATAACGATAATGATAATAATAATAATAATAATAGCAACAACAATATTGTTATTATTATCATTATTATTATTACTATTCCTATTATCCTTATTTATTAATGATAATGGTAATGATAAAGGTAATTCTACTACTTATACTACTAGTAATTATAATATAGTCATTAATGACAATGATGATAATAATGATAATGATAATAAGAATGATAAAAGATAATATTAATAAATAAGATAAAGTAAAAAAGTATGACAAAAAAATAAAACAGAATGATAATGATAATAATAATGATAAGGATAATAGTAATGATAATGATGATAAATGTAACAACAACAACAAAAAAAGATATCATTCATAATAATAATCATGATTATGATGATGATTATGATAGTAGTAATGAAAATGACAATCACAACGACGATAATAATAAAAAACAATGAT
>NW_028234405.1:31239631-31242131 GCF_977035675.1 Penaeus japonicus
TATTTTCAGTTAGGTCCCTTAGTATGTGTTCAAAGTGTGTCAGGATCTGTGATAAGCAAGATCTACCACTTCTGAATCCATGTTGCCTGGGATTTATCTTGTTTTCTTTGTCTAAAAACTGAACATTTTTTTTTCCTTACTACCCTTTCAAATAGTTTTATTACATGAGATGTTAGTGCTATTGGTCTATAATTTTTGGCCTGACCTTTGTTTCCACCTTTATATATTGGAATTATAGTACCCTCTTTTAGTAAGCTGGGGATAATCCCCATGTCCAAAGATTTCCTCCATAAAGTTACCAGTGGCTTTGCGATGGTTTCTTTGCAGTTATTTAAAAGGATTGCTGGGATTTCATCTGGCCCTGCTGCTGAGTTTGTTGAGATTTCACTCACTGCTTCAAGAATATCTTTTTCATTGAATATGAAGTCAGTGAGATATTCATATTTGTTACTAATAATACTAAAATATTGTTGTGGATCTGATATTAATTTTTCTATTGGGACACTATAGACTTTTTCATATTGCAATTTGAGTAATTCAGCCATTTCCTTTGAATCGGTTACCAATGCACCATTATTGTCAAGAGGCCCAATTTCTGTTCTCCTCTTTATGCTCCTTCACACTTTTTGGGTGTGCTGATTTTTGGTCACCAATATGGCTCATTTCCTCTTTTTCCAGTCTGTCTGATACGGGTGCACATACATTTTCTGCCATTGTGTCCCTATTTTTTCTCAATTCTAATTATTATTTCTCTCTCTCTCTCTCTCTCTCTCTCTCTCTCTCTCTCTCTCTCTCTCTCTCTCTCTCTCTCTCTCTCTCAAAAAAAAAAAAAAAAAAAAAAAAAAGGGCTTCTGATATATCGTCATTTTTTTCCAGTTCAGTTTCAAGACTAGAATTACTTTTAGTATTGATGTCTCTGCACCAGCTGCAGGCTTCCTGTATATTTTCTTGGTTATCTATTTTTAGTTCATTATTGATGCCTGTTAGGTAAGCATCAATAATATTTATAATTTCTTTCCTGTTTTTCAAGTAAGTATTTTCACATTTGTGGCATTTTTTTCTATCACAGGATTGGCATATAAATTGCTTTGTTTCATTGTGTTTAAAACATTTTTTCATATATATATATACATATTTCTGTATATATATATATATATATATATATATATATATATATATATATATATATATTTAAACACACATACACACACACATATATATATATGCATGTATATATGTATATGTGTGTGTGGATACCTGTAAACATACATACGTTTGTGTCTATCTATACAACGCATGTCAGGATTTCATTGTAGTTTTGTCTTAGTCCTGAGAGTAAGACTGATTATCACCTTTACAGTATTTCCTTCATTTTTTCATCGCTTTGCAATTACAGGAATGTTGAAGTTGCAACTTCACCTCCTTGAACCTCTCAAAATTTGATTACAACCTCTATGCTCAATCCCCTCACTCTCTCACGCACAGTAAATTCATTCATTCATTCACTCTTTGCTCCTTGTCTCTCTAGTGAGTTCTCATACCACTTATACACTCCCTCTCACACTAACTAATTCATTCATTCACTCGTCCACTCTCCTTTCTTTTCTTATCTTTATCTCTCTTTGGCTGCACAAAATGGTCTGACTTCCTTACTTAACGCAAATACTTCATTCATAAATTGATATTCAGTCATGTAGTCTATTTGATTCAATATTCACGCCCATCGTAATCTAAACCTGCGAACACACGACTAAGAATATGCACTTAGCTCAAGTGCATTACCAATAACCTCAGGAAAAGTTTTTGATGTAAATAATGTAATTTCCGTTTAAAAATATATGCATATTTGTGTGTTTATCATTGCTAATATCCTATTGTTTCTGCTGTTTTATAATCTTTATTGCATTGCTATTTTCAAATTATTTTTGCTTCTATTTCCTCGTTTTGTTATCTTGATATTGATGCTGCAATATCTTTGTCGCTTCAAAAGAAATCCCTCTTGCAGCTTATTATCATCATTCTTGTAAACTTTTCAATTTTCCAATCTATTTCGGTATTTGTTCATTTGCTATAAGTCGGAAGAGTTTTTCCACATTTTCATAATATTTTTGATGCTTCATAATAAACAATGCTGAAAAAAATCAGTATTGTTTGAGTTACACTTCAAAAAGTTTACATGCTATTATTTAAACAAGTTGATATGTATCAACTCATTATCAATGAATGAACTCATTTTCGTTAGGTCATTATCGCTCATGTGTTGATAGTGATGTTCAAAATTAAATTAATTCGGATAGAATCATTGTCATCGTTATCATTAACATTATAATTATTGACATTATGTTTTTTTTCTATTTTTGTCATCATTATCATTATCAGTATTACCACTACTATCAGTGTCATCATTATTCTCATTATCATTATTGCAAACATAATAATCATCATCCAATTCAAATTCAGGTATTATACAACAAAGGGAAGTTATATAGAAAATGCATAC
>NW_028234405.1:31294631-31297131 GCF_977035675.1 Penaeus japonicus
TATGTATGTATATCATAAATATATTTTAGCATAGATATATATAATAATCTCTATAATTAAATAACTAAAATAACATAATATATAGATAGATAGATGAACTAAAGCTATATACTAAAAAACTGTTATCCACACTCTATCAACACATATCTCTAAATCTATAAGCCAAACAACAATAACTATTACTCATCGAATAATTAGAACAACACCATAAACATAACTAATATAAATAAATATCTATAATATACTATAATTATATACATATAAAAATATATATAAATACTACAAATCAATATACATAGATGTATATATATATATATATATATATACAAATTAAACATATATATAAATAAAAATATCTATAGATCTATACTCTATACACCTAACCTACACAATTATATAAATAAAACACAACTCTCTCTCAAAATTCTAAAAATATCTAGAATATGTATAAATATATATATATATATATATATATATATATATATCTAATTAAATGTATGTAGTGTTTGTGTGTGTTGAGTGTGTGGTTGTGATGTTTCGGACCTGTGTGTGTGTGTGTGTGTGTGTATTTATGCATGAATATATATAGATTATAAGAATTGACGAAAGTTGTTTATTGAATGGCCTTATAAATATCGGTTTTCGTTACACTAATGTTATGAAAGGGAATAATCTGAATGTTTATTTTAACTTAAAAGATAATATATTTCTTTCCGGTCTCAATATCGGGATATCGAAAATTAAGGCAATACTAAGACAATTTAGATTTATACATAAATATACATATATATATATATATATATATATATCATAAATATACAGATATATAATATATATATATCTATATATATATAATTATGTTATTAAATTTATACACAAATCACCACACATACACACACACACACACACACAACTATACACACCACACACACAATGTATATGTAACACAACACATATTATATATATACTATATATATATAAAATCTATATATTATGGATATATATACATTTATTTATTTACATATATATATGTATATATATATATATATATATATATATATATATATACATATATATATGTATATATATTATAATATATATATATATATATATATATATATATACATATATATATGGTATATATATATATATATATATATATATATATATATATATAAATAAAATTTTATACAACAAAATCACAGCACCATACACACACACACACACACACCACATACACACACACACACACAAACACACACACATAGATGATATAATATATATATATAATATATATATAATATATATTATATTTATACATATATATTATGTGGATATATATATATAATATATATAATATATATATATATATATGTTAATATATATATACTATATATATATATAGATATATATATATATATATATATATTGTATATGTGTGTGTGTGTGTGTGTGTGTGTGTGTGTGTGTGTATGTGTTGTGTTGTGTATTTTGTGTGTTTGTGGTATAAATTCTAAATATATATATATATATATAATATATATAATATATGATAGACATATATATATATAGAAATATATATATATATATATTATATATATATATATATATATATAATGTATGTTTGTATGTATATATATATATATATTTATATATATATATATATATATATATATATATATGTAATATATATATATATGTATATAATATGTATATATATATATATATATATATATGTATTATATATATATAGATGATAAATTTATATATGATAGATGCATTTATGGTATTTATGATGGAGCCAGGGTGTTTTATGCAGTAGTGACGTTGTACTAGTGGTTGGGACAATGATGATGAAGCTGAAAAAACGAAAACTTCTCGTAGAGAAAGTGAAGTAGATTTGAAGGCCCTTGAAAGGAATAATACGAAATAGAGTATTGCGAATGGACGAGGAAAGAAATATGCGAAATAGACTATGACTTAGAACTAGAATTAAAATGAAAGTAATAGAAGTTCTTCCCAAACCGGAACGAAGAGCAAAGAAATCGTGGATGACGGTGGATATATTAGAACTTATAGATGAAAAAAGAAAACGGAAAACACCAATTAAGAGAAGTTTAAACATTTGAAAAGGATTGTCAGGAACTAAAGCAACGAGGCAAAGGATAAGTTTGTAAACAAACAATGGGAGGAGGTTGAAAAGCTAGAAAAAAAATAATGCTGCAGGCAAGCTACTTGGGGAAGAAAAGGGTGTGTGTGGATGTGTTCAGGCGAAGGATGGAATGAGAGTCAAGGAAAAGGAAAAATAAACTATGGATGTGGGACGAATATGATTGTGAGTTGTTTGGTGACAGTCGAGGAGAAAAGCCTGCTATCAGGAAGAAAAGTGAGAATCTACCTATTTTGGTAGAAGAAGTAGCTAAAGCTTTCAGACAAATGAAGAATAGAAAAACAACAGGGCCAAATGAAGTTGCGGTTGAATTGCAGAAAGCACTTGGGG
>NW_028234405.1:31354427-31359427 GCF_977035675.1 Penaeus japonicus
CAGAGAAAGAGAGAGAGAGAGAGGGAGAGAGAGGAGAGGAATAGAGAGAGCGAGGAGAGTGAGAATTAGAGAGAGAGAAGAGAGGGAGAGAGAGGAGAGTGAGAAGAGAGAGAGAGAGAGAAGAGAAGAGAGAGAGAGAGAGGTAGGAGAGCAGGAGAGAAGAGGAGAGAGAGAGGAGAGGAAAGAGAGTGAGAGAGAGAGACGTTGTGAGAGAGTGACGGAGAGAGAGGGAGAGAGAGAGAGAGAGGGAAGTGAAAAGGTAGAGTAGAGAGGAGATGAGTGAAAGAGAGAGGAGAGTTTTTAGAGAGGAGAGAGAGAGGAGAATGAAGAGAGATGAGACGAGAGAGAGTGAGGTGGAGAGAGAGAAAGAAGAGAGAGGGAGAGGTAAAAAGAGAGAGACAGTGTGAGGAGGAAAGAGAGAGAGGAAGAGAGAGAGAGGAGAGAGAGAGAGAGAGAGAGAGAGAAGAGAGAGAGAAGGAAGAGAGAAGAGAGAGAGAGAGAGAGGAGAGAAAGAAAGAGAGGAAGAGAAAGAGAGAGAGAAAGAAAGAAGAAGAGAGAGAGAGAGAGAGAGAGAGAGAGAGAGAGAGAGAGAGAGAGAGAGAGAGAGAGAGAGAGAGAGAGAGAGAGAGAGAGAGAGAGAGAGAGAGAGAGGTTTTAGTTGTAAACGATCGTTCCGAATCAAGGGGCCTGAAGGAGTTGGAGCTCAAGCTCCCCACGAGAGGTGAGAGGAGAAGCCGGAACGAAAGTGTAGTGAGGGGAAAGGGGGCGTTGTGAGGGAGGAGGGGCACACGGTGGAAAAGACGTAATGGGATTCGAGATTAGAATTGAAGAAGGAAAAAGGAATAGCATTGTAATGGAAATAAGGTACGAAAGGGAGCAAAAAGAAAGGCGGAATAAAGAGAGGAAAAGGGTCCTGTTAAAGAAAAGAACAATATAAAAGTAGGGGAAGTGTCTGAGAAAGCAGAATGCAAGATTTAGAAAATGAAAGTGACACTGTCATTAAAGTAGAGAAAGAGAGAGAAAGCGTATAGAGGAGGAAAGAGGGAGGCGGAATCGGGAGAGCAAATAGACATTTCTAATGATAGAATGAGGGGAAGCAAAGAGATATAAAAGAAAGAAAGAGAGAAAAAAAGGACACCACGATGGAGAAGGGGAAGCAACGGAATTAGTAGAAGAAAGATAAGTAAAATGAAAGATAGGTTAACCGAGAGAAAGAGAGAGAGAAAGAGAGAGAGAGAGAGAGAGAGAGAGAGAGAGAGAGAGAGAGAGAGAGAGAGAGAGAGAGAGAGAGAGAGAGAGAGAGAGAGAGAGAGAGAGAGAGAGAGAGAGAGAGAGAGAGAGAGAGAGAGAGAGAGAGAGAGCAAACAGGGAGGGAGGGGAACGAGCGGAGGAGAGCAAACAGAGGATTTCGTCAACAAAGAAGAAGAAAACGAAGAGGTGCGCCCCCTTTTTGCTCCCAGCAGACCCGCACGCCCCCACCCTCACTTTTTATATGAAATTATATATTGTTTCTTGTGTTTATATATTAGCACTATTTAGGAAAACGAAGATTGTTGCTTGTATCATAACAAATGAAACAAACAATACAGGCACGAGGCAATTTACTAAGTAACATTTCATTCAAAGGAGCGAGAATAAGTTAAAAAATTGGCAAATGGTATTTGAGCAGATGACTTCCCCCCCCCCCCCCCTTGTGGCCTCACGCCCCCCTTGTGGCCTCACGCCCACCTTGTGTCCTCACGCCCCCTTGTGTCTTCCTCTCGCCCCCTAGTTTGAAAACCACTGGTCTAGAGTTTTGCGAAGGAGGGAAGGAGGGAGGATGTGATGAAAATATACGAAATATATTTTTGAAGGAGAAAGGATAAACGAAGAGAAACTATACAAATTAAGGGTGACGAAAGAAAGCGAAGAGAAGGAGACAAGGAGAGAAAAATAGAGTTTGCAAGAAGAGGAAAATATGATGCGCAGATACTTGGAAGATTTTAAAAACTGGATATCTTATCTATCTTATTTGAATCGTGAATATATAAAGGTAAGGAGGAGGTTATACTAAACAAAGAGGTAGAGGAAAGAAGTGGAAAAAAGGAAGCAGAGTTAAATAAGGATATGGAAAGGAAAATTTAACGAAGGAATGTTTAAAGCAATGGGATAAACAGGAGTCTATGGCAAGGAGAGATTATACAGGAACACAATGACAACGAAGAACAATTTCCCTTATCTTATATTGATAAGAAAAAGACTCCTTCTTAAAAGGGGGTATGGGTGAGGCAGACTAGTTAATTTCAACCTTAATGTCATAATCTCAATGTTACTTTTATGAGTTTTGTTAATGGGTTTATTATGAGGGCTTACAACTTTTATATTCGTTCAATAACTAATAACAATATCATTACTGTCAGTTATATAACTTATGAAAATTAATTGCAGTGAGAAGAATATTAATTCTAATAGTATTTTTATCACTATTTTTATTGTCAGTGTGATATGTCGATAAACAAAGTGATAGCCAGTCCCATTATCATTAAACCAAAATCTGTTCCTCGGCGTTGTTTGATAATTCTCCTCATTGAAAAACCCTTTTCTGGGAAGTAGTTTTGTCAGACATCGGTTGTAAAATGCGTCAGCTTTGATGACGTCACAGTAGGCAATTGGCCCCCATTTTTTCAGACGCCGAATCGCCAAGTATTTCTTCAGATCTGATTGACTTTTCAGATGACGATGATATGGGAGAGCCTTAAAATCCAACAGAGGAAGATAAGATGGGAATTCTACAAGTTTAATCCAGAAAATGTTAGTGATTCAGCAGTGGACAGGGAAGCTCATGACAGAAAAAAGGGAAGGAATAATTAGAATGGAAGAAAGAGAGAGTAAAAGAGGGAATGCGAAATGAAGAGGTATAGAGAAAACAAGCAAAACAAGAAAGAAGGAATAAGTAAATGAGAGAGTGAATAAATGAGTGAATGAGAGAAAAAGAAAGACAGATAAATATAGTATAAATAAATGAAAGAAAGTAAGGATCTTGAAGAAATTCGTAGTTGTCACGTGGCGGCGACGGTCCTTGATTGATGATATCTCTCATATGATACCATATAGCAAGTTTTTAAAAAATGGGATGGAAATTATTTCTTGGCTTCGGCTGATTTTGAGAAAGTGTAGTCTTTAAACACACACACACACACACACACACACACACACACACACACACACACACACACACACACACACACACACACACACACACAATCATAATCACATGTTTATATGATGAGGCACATAACGATTATATAAAGAACCTTCAACAAACAAAGTGACAAATGCGTAATAACCACTCTCACGCATTTCGTTTCCTTCTCGGATCTAGCATCCCTTTCCCAATTAACCTGGAACGAAAGAAGACAAAGCCCACACACTACCTTGGAAGTCATCCTCCGGGTCCAACCTCGCAGGTACAGTTGCTAGACAGAGGATTAAGGGAAGTTCCTGCTACTTACAGCACAATCTATGAGTCACCTTTTAAACGACTTGGATCTCACGACCTCTCTTCCTTTACAATTTTAGTTTTGCATTTCCATCTTTGCCTTTTTATAGCTTTCAGTAAAATTTTGGAATTTTCACTTTGTTGTTTTATTTATTTTCTTTCTCATTACTCTAAACGGTAATGTTTATTTGATTTTATATATTTTATAAATTCAATTAGGGAAAGACAAAGGATGTTAGCTAAGCCACTGTCTTAACGGAAAACCAGCACTTCTACCTCCTAGTTCATATACTGCCTCAGGAGAAGCTGTTCGACACCACACTTGGGAGAAGATGGGTTTGTTTACATAGCTTGCAAGGGGCTATAAAGCAGGTGACATGTGTTATTGATTCTCTTTGCTATTGTGAATGAGGGATGTCAGGTTGTTCTTGTATTTTTTAGTTTTGTTTTAACCTTGGCCTTTTCCTGTTATTCTCTCTATAGATACGAACAAGTTGTAAACACGAGCGGAATAATGATCAATAAACAATGCATGAACAACAATTGATAAATAATGATAACATGCAACACTACACATAATGATCGTTATTAATCACGTAAAGGCAAGGCCATAAGAGTTGTGATGAACAAGGTATATTCACAAGCACAAAGTTAGGCGAAATGAGTCAATCACAATCACTAGATACAATAAAGGCGAGTAAATGCGAGGGACCTAATTGGCTAGATAAGAGCGAGCTAGTGAGGAGGGCCAGGTCCAATTTCACAAGATCTTGTGCCGGTGAATATAGCGCCGTAGCTAACGCCGCATCAACAATCACGAATAATCGCTCCACTCTCTGCAAGATCCGCGTTGCTCTATTGCAGAAAAAGGAAATATACTGCACCGTGTTACTCCCCGGTGACGACGCCCACTGCAGAGGGGAAGGGAAAGGGGAGTGTTGAAAAGAACGGCGATTAGAATCTTAGAAACAGGACTCTCGAGCTCAGCCTCTTTGCCTGGTAAGAATCAGGCCCCGAAGCCCTTCGTCCCCCCATCTCCTGTCGTCGTCCTGCCTCCCCCTACCCATTCTCCCCCTCTCCCCCATACCAGCCGAGTCGAGTCGCTTGGATTTAATCTAATTTTCCTGTCGTTTGGTTGCGGTCTCGTTTACCTAAGTTATAGAAATTAAATGTTCAGCCTGAAAGGAGATCCTCACCGCGGTTAGGAAAAAAAATAAACGTCACTATGTTAATAATCGTGTTAAGACGTTTTTTTTTGTTTGTTTTTTTTCCTCTTGGGTTTCTGTCACTTTATCGGCTTATAATTTCCCCTGTTTCCTTTTGTTGTTGTTGTCGTTTTTCTTTTTTTATTCTTTGTTGACTATCTAACTCTTTCAATCTACTGTTAAGTTAGACAACCTAACGAAGCGGGAAACATTACAGTTATAAAAGAACAAAGGGGAAAGACACAAAGAGACGATATAAATCTCGGAAAATATATCAGTACAATGATATGAACGAAGGGAAAGAGCCAGAGTGGGAG
>NW_028234405.1:31361927-31364427 GCF_977035675.1 Penaeus japonicus
GCGAGGGAGAGAGAGAAAGAAGAGAGGGAGAAGGAGAGAGGAGGAGAGAGAGGAGAGAGAGGAGAGCGAAGAGAGAGAGAGAGAGAGGAGGAAGAGAGAGAGAGTCAGAGAGAGAAGAGAGAGAGAGAGAGGAGAGAGAGGAGAGGAGAGAGAGAGGGGAGAGAGAGAGGGAAGAGAGAGGAGAAATAAGAGAGACTAGAGAGAGAAGAGAGAGAGTCCCTTCCCCCCCACATGTTATCACCAGAGAGAGAGAGGAGAGAGAGAGGATGAGAGAGAGAGAGAGAGAGAGAGAAAAGAGAAGAGAGAGGGAGAGGAAGAAGAGAGAAGAGAGAGAGAGAGAGAGAGAGACGAAAGAGAGAGACGAGAGAGAGGAGATAGAGACGAGAGAGAGAGATGAGACTAGAGAGAAGAGGAGAAGAGAGAGGAGTTAGAGAGGAGAGAGAGAAGAGAGGAGAGAGGAAAAAGAAGGAGAGAGGAGACGTGAGATGAGAGACGAAAGGAGAAGAGGAGCCAAGAAGAGAGAGAGGAAAGGTGGCAAGGAGAGAGAGAGAGAGAGATGGGAGGAGATTAGGAGCAGAAGAGAGAGAGTAGGGGAGAGGAGCGAGAGGTGAAGAGAGATGAGCAGAGGAGAAAAAAAGAATTAAAGGGAGAAGGGAGATGAGGAGGGATAGAGGAGATAGACTGGGAGACGAGAGAGGAGAGGAGGATGAGGAGAGGGAGAGAGAGAGACTAGAGAGATGTAAAGAGAAAGATGAGAGAGAGAGAGAGAGAGGAGAATAAGAGAAAAAGATAGAGAGGAAGAAGTGAGACAAATGCGAGGGGAGAAGTGAGAGGAGGAGGAGAGAGAAAGGAGATCGAGGGCGAGAAGAGAAGAGAAGAGAAGGAGAAGGGAGAGTAGATGGAGAGAAAGAGAGAGAGAGAGAAGAAGAGAGAGAGGGGAGGGGGGTGGGAAGGGGAGAGATGATGGAAAGAGAGAGAGGGGAAGAAAGAGAAGAGTGAAGGAGAGGGGAGAGAGGAGAAGGGATTGGAGCAGATGAATTAAGAGAAAGAGAGAAGAGAGGAGAGAGAGAATAGAGAGAGATGGAAAGAAAGAGAGAGAGGAGAGGGAGAGAGAGGAGCGGACGGAGAAGAATTGAGAAGAGGAGAGAGAAAATATTAGTAGTGAGGTGTAGTGAATAAGTAGAAAAGAGGGAAAAAAGAAGAGACGAAATAGAGGAGATAGAGAGGGAAGAGAAGGAGAGAGAGAGAGAGAGAAGAGAGAGAAAGAAAGATAATAGAGGAGTAGAGAGGAGAAAGTAGAGAGGAAGAAGAAGAGATTAAGAAAGATGAGAGAGGAGAGAAAGAAGGATTGAGGAGGAGGGAGAGAGAGAGGGAAGAAGATTGAGAGAGTAGGGGATTGCAAGGAGGAATAGAAGAGTGAGAAAATAAGAGGAAGAGAAAGAGAGAGAAAAGAGTGAGAGAAGAGAGAAAAGAAAGAGGGAGGATGAGGAAAGGGAGAGCAAAAGAGAGAGAGCAGAGTGAAGAGAGAGGGAGAGGAGGGAGAGAGGGAGAGAGGGAGAGAGAGCGAGAGAGGAGGAGGGAGAGAGAGAGGGAGAGGGTAGGAGAGAGAAGAGGAGAGGAGGAGAGAGAGGAGAGAGAGAGGAGAGAGAGAGAGGAGAGGAGAGAGAGAGAGAGTAATGAGAGGGATAGAGAGAGAGGAAGAGAGGGAGAGAGAGAAGAGGAGAGAAGAGGGAGAGAGAGAAGAGAAGAGAAGAGAGGGAGAGAGAGGGGGAGAAGAGAGGAGGAGAGAGAGGAGAGAGGGAGAGAGAGAGAGGAGAGGAGAGAGAGAGAGGGGAGGCAGAGAAGAGAGAGCGGAGGAGGAGAGAGGAGAGTAGAGGAGATATATATTTTAAAATTATTTATATTTTTTATATTTTTTATATATATATTTTTTTTTGGGGTTTGTTTTTTGGTTTTTATATATATATTATATAATAGATATATATATATAATATAATATATATATTGTATATATATTGTGTGTATATACATATATAAGATATATATATATAATTTATATATATATATATTATATATATAATGTATGATATATGTAATCTATTATATTTATAATATAGATATATATATATATAATATATTTTTAAAGGTTAATTTATATATATATGTATATTGTATAGATCATATATACATATATTAGTACATATATATAATGTATATATATAGTATATATATATATATAATATATATATATATATATATATATATAATATTTATAAATATATATATATAATATAAATATATATATTATAGAGATATATATATATGTATAACATATATAGTATATACATAGATATGACATATATATATATATATAATATATAAAACAAACAAACCTAACACTATAAAACAGTGTGTGAGAGTTTGAGTGTTTTTTAGAGAGATGAGATTAGTGAGAGAGTTCTGAGTAGTTAGAGTATGATATTGAGTGTGGGATGAGTGA